>NC_060281.1:20538761-20675599 GCF_021613505.1 Equus quagga
ATTTTCTTTCTCTATCCATTGAAAAGGCTTAGAAGCTGACAACACAATAGCAATAAGCTCCTAGTTTGATGGTTCCTAAATGTGATTCCCTATCAAAAGGAACCAAAGATTCACGGGGAAATGGTTGATTCCAGGTCTAGGACAAAAGATATCCAAGATAAGCCTTGGATACCTTGTGCAACAGAGCAAGGAAACTTTGAAAGACTAATTTTCATGAGTCTACTCAATAGGACATAGGAGAGTCTACTTGAAGGGGCTGCTGTTGGCCTAAGGATAATTTGAACATCGAAAAGATCAAAATACATCTATATGTGTATATATGAGCTCAAAACAATTCTAAAACAAAAATTCACATGTTACCTTTTGCAGGCTACTGAGCCACCAACTCATTATTGTGAAAATTCCTTTTAAAAATTGGGAAGAATTAAGCATTTATCCCATCTTTGCTGTATTAACTGTGTTTTGGAGTAACCAAATTGTTATTGGGTGAAAGTTTTTCTCTGTGGAAGAATTTCAGGTAATAAATAGAAGAAAGGCTTATAAAAGTATAAAAATCACCAATTTGCATCTCTTAATGAAATAATGTATCCAACAACAATCATCGAAGGTTGCCAAAAATCATTGGGTGAAAGGTTGATGGGGAACTCTGCAATGGAAGAGACAGACTGGCACCACCTGAACACCTAGTCAATCTTAGCATCACTAAAGGTGGGACAGCTGAACATTGTGTGTTCCATAATGCGATGTACTCCTTCGAAGCATCGCCAAACAAACTTAAATCTGATCCTAACTGAGCCTGGAGCTCTAACTACCAGTATACAGGAAATCCAGGGGACAGAGGAAAAAATCAAACAATACCATGAGGGAGCAGTCAGCCAAAATCAGGACAAATAACCTGACTTCTCCACAAAATCAGTGGCATTAAAATGGGGGATGGAGGGTGGGGAACAACCTAAATGTCCATCAATGGGTGAATGGATAAAGAAACTATGGTGTATATATATATACAATGGGATATTATTAAGCCATAAAAAAGGAATGAAATCTTGCCATTTGAGACCACATGCATGGACCTTGAGGGCATTATGCTAAGTTAAATAAGTCTGACAGAGAAAGACAAATACCATATGATCTCTCTTATATGTAGAATCTAAAAATAAACTAATTAATTAAAACCAAGCTCATAGGTGCAGAGAACAGATTGGTAGTTACCAGAGGTGAGGGAGGCAGAGGGGAGAAATGGGTGAACTGCTTTTATCTCTTTTTGTTGTTGTTGTTTAAATAAATTGAATAAAAAAAAAACAGAAAAACAAAGAAAAAATGAAAAGAGGTGAATCAAACATCCATGGATTATGGGACAACTTGAAAAGGCATAGCATGTACATAATTGGAATACAAGAAGGAGAATAAAGAGAGAACAGACCAGAAATATGTTTGAAGTAATAATGTCCAAAACTTTTGAAAAATCAATGATGACACAAAAGCACAGATCCAGGAAGTTCGGAGAATACAGTGTAGGATAAACACCAAGAAATCTACACCTAGGTATATCTTGTGTATTATTAGTCAAGAGTCTCCAGAGAAACAAAATCAATGGGATATGTAGAGAGACACAAAAGAGGAGATTTATTATGGGAATTGGCTCACATGATTATGGGTGAACCCCCACCTATAGTTATAATTATATAAACGTAAGAATAAAAAGGTAGGGGGTGGTGGGTAGGGTAGTTTTCAAATAATAAAAAAGACTTGTGAGATAATAACAAGTGCAACGTGTAATTCTTGCATGGATTTGAACCAACCAACTATAACAAGTCAGGAAACTAAAATCAGGAAACTGAATATGGACTGGCTATTACTGATCTTAAAGAATTAATTTTAAATTTTTAAGGCATGATAATGTCATGGGGATATACCTTAATAGTTAGAGATGCACACTGAATTATTTAGGGTGAAATTAAATGATATCCCTGTGTGATCGGCAGAATAATGGCCCCCAAAGATGTCTACATTCTATTCTCTGGAACCTGTGAATATGTTACTCTACGTGGCAAAAGAGACTTTGCAGCTGTGATTAAATTAAGGCTCTGCTGAAGGAGGGATACCCTGGATTATCCAGGTGAGCCCAGTCTAATCACATAAGTGATGGAGGAAGGAGGCCAGGACCCAAAGAATGTGAGCAGCTTCTAGAAGCTGGAAAAGGCAAGGAAACAGATTTTCCCCTGGAGCCTCCTGAAGAAACCAGCGCTGCCGACCCCTGGAAAATAATTTATGTTGTTTTAAGTCACAAGGTTTTGGTAATTTGTTACAGTGATAATAGAAAACTAATACATATGGGATCTGTTTTAAAATGTCTTAGAAAAAAAAAGATGTAGAGAATAGATAAAAGATTGAAAATTATCAAAAACTGTTGAATCTACTGTCTACTTTGAGATTCATTATACTTTTCTGTCTACTTTTATGTTTGAAAATTTCCACAATAAAAGGGTTTTTAGAAAGGACTAGGGGGTAGGAGGTGGGCAAGGGGAGAAAGAGAGGGTTTGGGTAATAGAATGGAAGGGTGGTTTTGTGGTACAGCATGAGCCTGGAGGTCTCAGACCAGAGACCAAGAGTGACACATTACGTGGGTTAGAGAGGTGGCTCCTCGTCACCAATGTGATGCTGAATGCTGTCTGTGTGAACTGAACGAGAAGTAAAGTACTCTCTCTGGAAAAAAAATAATAAGTCATTCATTTACTGAGCATTTCTTGAGCATCTGCTGTGGCATCGATCACTAGATGTAGCCCTCATGCTCTCAGAGCTTGGACCTCTGCAAGAGAAACAGAAACAGAAACCATAAAGATCGCAGAATCCAAGCCTCATTCATTGAAACCACACACTCCTTTGGCAGTGGAAGTAACTGTGAGGTCTGACTTGTCTCTGAGAGTGAGAATAATTTGTGTCCAGCCAGCACCTGCCACACCCTACCCCCATGAAAAGGATTTGTACGGTCACCAGCCTCATTGGCACACATTCTGGCCAACTGAGCTCCCTCGACCCTTCACGCTGTCTCAGGTGGGAAAAAATCAACATCCTTTCAAACTGGCTTGAGGAAAAGGGGGTTTGGTCTGAGGAGTCAAGGCAGTACGTAGGGCAGATCTGACAAGGGACTGCCCCTGGGTAGCTCTAGGAAACCAGCAACTTCTCTCTCTGCCACTTCTGCCAACCAGCATCCTTGCCGTTACATGGTGGGATAACATCTTGAACAATTTGCTTTCCTTGGACCTGATGCTATTCAGTCAGCAGCATCCATTGTCTCAGGGAGTATGGGGGCTGTTAATTTAAAAGGAAAGGAAACAGACAGAAACCATCAATGCCCATTTTTGGAAATAAGAGTTCTGACATTAACAACAAAAACGTTAGTCTTGAAAGTCAGGGCTTTTGATTGGCAAGAGACAAGCTATTCTGAGAGCAAAGGAGTCTGTTGAACTATAAAAACCAAATTATAGAAACACAAAAGGCAAACCCTTAGAGTTCTTATGCCATAAGCCATAAATTGATGGCCTAGATGAGTAAGAGAGGAAAGAGACCACCAGATCCCAGAGATGAACTGTTCTGCTGGGCTGGGGAATGGATGGCACAAACAAAAGGGACGTGACAAAGGAGTTGGCCGGGTCCAGGGTGAGAGGATAGAAGTTGACTCATTACCTAGAGACTGTGCATGGCCTGGTGATTGTTCCGGCATGGGTAATGCCCCAAGACGCTGTTCGGCCCCATCCTGATTATGTCTACTGTAATGGCACAGGACACACATAAGCTCCCCAAACAGATGTGACCACAGAAGGGGTATATTCTGGAAGTAAAGGCCCCTGGCACCGTCCTTTACATGGGACTGAATGGCCTAGGAATTTTCCCTAAGCAAGGACAGTGATAAAACACATACTCCTTTACTTACATTATACTTAGACTTATACTCTCATACTTAGCACAAAAACAGCCACTCCAGACCCAGAGGCACCAATCAATCAACTGGGGTCACTGCATCTCAAGTCCTCAGTGCCGGGAGGCTCAGCTTGGGTAAAGAGTCTACTCTTGCCTCTCATCTGTGGCCCAGGGGCTGGAGTCAGGTGGCCTGTGGCCTCCTCCCTAGGGGTTATGGGGACATGTGCTCTCATTTCCCCCCACTCCAAAACCCGTTCTTCTCCAAGTCTTCCCGCATCTGGTGGAGGTCCTCAGTGGCCCCACACTGCCGAATCCAGATGTCATTTCTCTCTCCTTTCTTTCAGAGCCTCTCAGCAGCTTGTGGCACAGTTGACTGCTCTCTCCTTTTTCCTCCTCTCTTCTCTTAACATCAGTGACACCATCCTTGCATGGTTTTCCCTTGACCTCCGTCACTATTCCTTCTCAGTCTCCTTTGCTGGCTTTTCCTCTTCTGATCACACATTTAATGTTGAGACGCCTAAAGCTTGGTCCTAGAGCTTCCCTTCCCACAGTCTCTCCCCAGAAAATCACATCTAGTCTTATGGCTTTGAATACCATCTCTTTGCCAGGGACTCCCACATTTATATCCCTGCCATGACTTCTCCAATGAGCATCAAACGGATAGATCCAACTGCCTACATGGCATCTTCATTTGGAAATCTAATTCCAACTCCAAATGGCCAAAAGATAACTCTTTACCAAGAGTTATCAACTTAATGCCAGAAACTTACTCTTCCCAATTTCAGTAAATGGCCCCACCATACACCCAGGTGCTCAAACTCAAAATGTAAGGAGTCATTCTTGATCATCCTCTTTCCCCCCAAGCCCCATTTCCAATACATAGAGCCAAAATATATCCCTTATTCATCCACTTCTCTCCCCCTCCACAGCAATAGCCTTAATCCAAGCTCCCCTTCAAACTGAGCTCCTGGAATCTTCTCTCTAACTTCCCGCTGCCACATCGAGCTCCCTGCAGAGACAGCATGGCTGGCTCCCTCCTGTCATTCATTTCTCAGCTCAGTGTCACATCCTCAGAGAATCCCTCTCTGACTTCAGGTAGGTGCCTTCCACTGACCCACTCAATCTCTGCCGCGTCGCACTATTTTACTTTCTCTACATCATTCAACATTATCTCGTTAATCTACTTGATTATTTTGTCTCCGTTCATCAGAATATAAATTCTATGAGAGCAGGGACCTTGTGTCCCCAACACCTAGCACAGTACCAGGCATTCAATAAATACTAATTGGATGAATGAACCCACAAACTTCTGTGTAGCTAGGGTCAGTCTTACTATTCCTAAAGAAAGTGGTTTACGAGTAGAAGACAGGAGTGGGCAGAGCCCAGGTGGATCCTTAGTCCAGGCTGGGTGTCTATGGGAGAAAAACTGGATTTGAAGATCTGGGCGAGATGACAACAATACCAGTGCCTTCCATCCTATAGCACTTTCCCAGGTACTATCTTACTTGGCTGCCACACACCCCCTCCTAAGGGACAGTGAGTGTAATCCTTCATTTTTTTCCCAATGAGGGGATCAGGAGGGGTGAATTGATTTCCCAAGGTCACACAGCCTGTTAATAGGACTTGGGTCCGGAGCCCAGATGCTCAGTCTCCTAGTTCAGTGCTCCTGCATGACCACGTACTACACGCTGTCCTACCCTCGGGCCTCTGGGAGAGCTGAGCAGTAAACTGCCTGAGTGGTGAGAACTCTGGCCTCCACAATCTGGGCGGCAACCCGGTTTGAGGACCCAGGCAGGCTTAGGAAGGGGCTGGCCTGGCCTCCTGGCCGCCGGAGGCCCTCTGTCCCAGTTTCTCTTTCCTTGGTCCCATTGCACATCTGCTCGGCATCTCATTGCATAATTACCCAAGCTTCCTATCACATCTTTGAGCCACAAAAGGCACTTTAGATGATCGGATCCAAACTTCTTCTACAAATGAGGCAACTGAACCCCCAAGAGGGGTGTGACCTGCCAAAAGTCACACGGGGAATTTGTGGCGGAGCTGTGGTACCGCCAGGTGCCCTACATACAGAAAAGTACAGTGAACAACATACGCATGGCCCGGCTCTGTGAAGTTTTTACATTTTGTAAAAATTGGCTACAGTTTTTGTTTTTAAATAAAACATTATAACACATTGAAGGTCCCTGGGTACCCTCCCCAATTCCATTTCTCTCTCCCCCTCCCCAGAGGTTACCACCATCCAGAATTTGGTGTTTACCGTTCCCCGGTGTTTGTATGCTTATACAACCTACGTGTATACCTATCCACAGTACCTGGAATCATTTTTATATTTTTAAACTTGATAGAAACAGCATTATACTGTACAAGTCCTTCGGCAACTTGCCTTTGTGTTCTTGAGACAACTGAGATGATGAACGCAGGCTGGTTCATTCATTTAACTCCTCAGACAACATAATTTATTTTTCACTGATGGACATTTAAGCTCTTTCTGTTTTTCCACTGTTACAAATCACGTCCCCGTAAGCATTTTGGGGACACGATTTTTCCGTTTTCCTATTCATGGACTCCTCTCTCCCAGCGCGTTGCTCGCTCGGCCGGTGCGGCGGTATCTCCTGGACACGCGGCCCAGAGTTTCTGTAGAGGAATCGCTGGGCTGCGGGACAGGCCCGGCTTCGGCTTTACTAGATTTTGCCAATTTGCTCTCCAAAAGTGGTTGTACCAATTTACACTCCCCCCGAGTTCAGTAATCTTTCCATCGTGCCAAGCTGCTGCCTGATTCTGCTTTCAATTCTTTCTAATTTATGAAAGGAAAATATAAAAGAGGTGCTATTACCTTATTAAAAACTCCAGCTTCCTCTCCCTGCAGAAAGGAGAGGAGAAAAGGAGGGCAATTGCATATTGGATTAGGGCCTGGCATGCATTCATCAACTTTATAGTAGCGCCGGCGTGGAATTCAGGTCTCCTGAGGGGGGAGCGTGGGGCCACTGGAAACAAGAGCCACTTTCAGCACGGCCTTCTCCAGGAACGCAGATATAATTGACTCTAAGGTACAAAAACGTTTGCACTTACAGCCTCCCTGGTTCCAATCAGGACATGAAGGGAATGTGCCAAGATGCCAGAGAATAAGCCAGTCCTCACAAACTCTCCAGCCAAGCTCTGCAAACTCTGGAAGGCGGAATCGAGACTGGTAATGAACTTGGGCACTCAGGCCAGGTCAGCTCTGAACTCTTTTGAACGGTGACTGGCAGCCCCCGTCCCTGCTGGGAAGGGCCCTCACTTCTCCCCCCGGCCAGGCCACCCTGAGTCCCTGCACCAACCACACAGATCCTCATCGTGTGTCTGCCCGCCACCGGGTGCCCTCTTCCCCTGGGGCTTTATGGAGAGAAAGGCATTGGCCTCAAAGACCTGTGGGATTCCCAGGTCCTCTAGTCTCCCCGGAATCCTTCTCCTCCCCCGTCTAGACTCATTTCTCCCTCAGCCTCTGTGGCACCGTGCTCATCACTGTGTCTCAGTGCTTAGTTCTTAGTTGGCCTGCCTTGATCCAGACTCATGAGTGGATCTGTTGTCCCCAAAGCCTGTGATCCCACCCAGGTGCCCTGCCCCATGTGCACCCACTGGTTTGCTCTGGGAGGAAAAAAGAAAAGGAAAGACAAAATCACCAAACAGCAGTGGATCAGGCCCTTCCTCGTACTCTCTCTTCCTTTCCATGGT
Source organism: Equus quagga (assembly GCF_021613505.1). Classification (NCBI taxonomy): domain Eukaryota; kingdom Metazoa; phylum Chordata; class Mammalia; order Perissodactyla; family Equidae; genus Equus; species Equus quagga. Next base: position 20,546,394 of record NC_060281.1, read on the forward strand.
GTGCTGCCACTCTCATGGCTCCACGTCATGGTTATTTGCTATGGTTTTTGTAGCAAATAAAGAACGATAGTTGAGTTTTCTCAGCGATCTTCCCTACTAGGTTGTGCATCCCTGAGAGCAGGGCCCACGCTGGGGGCAAGTGTTCAGTGGGGCCTGAATGGCACACAGTAGGTGTGCACCAGACAGCGGCATTGAAATTTCAGTTTCAGTTTCAGTTTCAGATCCGGCCCAGTTCCTCATGTCTAATTAGCTCCAGGTATCTCTCTATTGGCGAGAAGAGAACGAACGGAAGAACGAGCTCATTCAAGTCTGGGTTAGAAGGAGAAAGTCAGAGCCCGCGATGCCCTGGGCACAGGCTGAAGACGAGAGAATGCCTGTGGGGAGGAAGAGAGAGCCCCATTTTAATTGGAGAGCTTTTCTTGTGATTCCTTTTCTTCTTCTTGTTTTTAAGTTTCAGTCTTGGATCCTAGAAATTACAGGCTCCTACAGCATCGCCTCTGCGGTCGGAAAAAATGCTCATTTCACTTTTAAAACAAACAATGGAAAGTTCCTTTTAAAAGGAAAAATCTTATTAGCCCAAGTCCAAGGAAATCACCCGAGAGTTTCAGTCAGATCTGCAGGGATTGCCCACGGGGCAGAGGGGGCCCGGGAGGCAGGCCTGAGGGAGGGTCTGTCTGACCCCCCCCCCCCCACCCCCGTCAAGGGCTCCCCTTCTCCGGAGAAGCACCACCCACCCTCCCCGCGGGCCAAGCACGCAGAAGACCTCACAGAGAACAAACGCAGGAGGAAACCGCGCAGACATGAAAGGGAGGAGAATATCCTTTACCCAAATAAACAGCCAGAGGAAGATGCAGAGGGAAGCGAATCCCATCAGACAAAGCCACAAATTAAGATCACAGGACACTGGGCTTGGGAGTCGCGCTCTGTCTGTAAAACATCTTCCAGGAAAGCTGCCCTTGGGCAACCCTGTCATCTTGCTGGTCCCTCTGCTCATGCTAGGCCAAGAGTGGCCCTGCCACCGGCATCTGGAGGTGGTGCTGAGTCATCAGTGGCATTGGGAAATTGGAGGGAGTCTGAGTGGGGTGGGGTGGGGGTGAGAGGCAACAGTTTAGGGTCAGTGATGGGTAAGGGGGACCGTGGAGAGGAGAGGATGTAGCCTTGCCAAAGTCCCGGGCGGCACCAGGCGAGAGAAACGAAGCGTGTGCCTGAGCTCCCTCTCTGTCCCTGACAGAGCCCTCTCCGCCACGAGCCAGGCCTCAGCCCTCCAGACGCATGGGTGGCTACGCCCTGGAGCTGTTCAGGCTGCTCTTCCCTCTGCCCATCACACCCTCCGGCCAGGCCTCACAGTCAGGATACTGTGTGGCAAGTCTCACAGGCAGACGGACTCCTCTGAGATGCCTTGCCTCGTATGTGGAAACAGTGTGAAGGCATACTGATGCCACCTGAAGGCTCACCTGGTCTTGCTTAAATGTCCCAAAGCTAGGACATAAGGAGACAGGGGATGCTGGAGAGAGAGAAACTGGTATGGCCACACTGCAAAGCAATATGGAAGTATTTAAAGGAAGCCAGGGGTGTGTTTGGTAAGGAGATATGCCAAGAAGGTTCCGTGGCATTGCTTTGGTGATGGAGAGTGAAGGGGACCCCTGAATGTTTGTCCTGAGGGGAATGATAAGGAAAATGAGGCGGATGCGGCTTGTGGACTCCATGCAGATACTGTGCGTCAGGCCTGGGGGGGCAGCTAAAGAGCCGTTAGAGGGACATTCCCGCTTCCTATGCTGACGTCAGAAAATAAGAATGCCTCAAAATTAGCCAAATAGCACCCACTTTAAAAAGTTAGAAAAAGAATATAATAAACCCAAAGAAAGCAGAAGGAAGGAAGTAGTAAAACTCACAGCAGAAATTGATAAAGCAGATAATAGAGTCAGCAAAGTCAAAAGTAGGTTCTTTGAGAAGACAAACCTCTTGCAAGTTTAATCAAGAGAAAAAAAGAAGGAGCTGGCCCAGTGGCATAGCGATTAAGTTCGCACGTTCTGCTTTGGTGGCCCAGGGTTTGCCAGTTCGGATCCCAGGTACGGATCTACACATCGCTTATCAAGACACGCTATGGCAGCATCCCATATATAAAGTAGAGGAAGATGGGCACGGATGTTAGCTCAGGGCTAATCTTCCTCAAAAAAAAAAAAATAAATAGATAAAAATAAAGTAGAAAAATAAAAAAAGAAAAAACACTAAAGCACACAATTTTAGGAATGAAAAATGGAACATACCTACATATACTGTAGAGATTAAACAGATAAGATATTATCAACAACTTTGTGTTAGTATATTTAAAAATTTAGATAAAATCAAATAAATTCTTAGAAAAATACAACCTCCCGAAACTGACTCAAGCAGAAATAATCAATCTGCGTAATCCTGTAACTATTAAAGAAATTGAATCTAGTTTAAAACCATTTTAAAAAGAAAACATCAGTCCAGGAGGCTTTCGAGTGAGTTCTATGAGTCAATTAAACAATTGATAATTCCAACATAAATCAAGGAATAGAATAAGAGAAATCTATTCCCCTCTGCAATTTATTGAAGAGGCTAAAAGGACACCAAAGTCAGATAGGATTGTACAAGAAAGGAAAATTGCAGGACAGTCTTACTCCTGAATGTAGAGGCATAGATCCCAAATAAAAGATTAGTAATTACGGCCAGAAATATATTTCAAAACTTAATACATCCTGACCAAGTTAGAAGCTATTAATTATATAATTATACTAACAAAATAAAGGAGAAAAACTCTTATGATCATCTCAATGCTTTTTAAAACCATGATTTCCTTAGAAAGCATTAGGTAAAATTCAAAAATTCATAATGAGAAAGCAACAGCTCTTTGCAAACTAGGCATAGTAGAACTCTTCTTAACCCTGACAAAGAACATCTACAAAGAAGCTGCAGAAGTCCCAGGTGCCCTTTGAAATCCCGGAAGCTCTCCCTTTAAGATCAGAAAAACACGGGGGTGTCCACTCTCGCTCCTCCTAGCCAACACCGTCCCAGCCATCTCATGAAGCAAGAGAAAGAAATGAAATGGCAGGGCTGGAAAAAACCAAAAATTATTATTTGCAAGTGATTTGCTTTTCCATCTAGAAAACCCAAAGTAACCTAGAGATAAATTATTATAATTAATAAAATAGATTTTTAAGATGATACATGTCAATTTCCTTTCTATACACTAGCAATAGTCAGTTAGACAATGTAATAAAAACACCATTTACAATAGCAACAAAAATATAAAATATCCAGAAATAAATCTGCCAAAGATTTTCAAGTCCTCCATTAATAAAGTTATAGACGTGTATTAAGAGACAAAAAATCTAATTAAATTAAGGGTATATGCACTTAGACAGGGAGATTCTACATCCTAAAGATATCAATTTGCTCCCAAGTTGGGGTACAGAGTCAGTGCAGTTCCAAGCAAAATCTCACTGGATGTGCGTACACAGTGATGGTGGAGGGGGAGGAGATGGGGAGGGGAGCACTGAACAAGCTGATTCTCAAATTTACACGGAAGAACAAAGGGTCAAAAACAATCTGAAGGTGAGGAGACTTGTCCTACCAAATACCAAAACGTATAATAAAGCTGTAAAAATTAAGATAGTGTGGTATTGGCACAAGAAGAGAGAAAGAGACCAGTGGAAGAGAATGATGATGAAGCCAGGACAAACCCAGAACAAGACAGGCACTGCAGGATGGACCATCAACATATCTAAGATGATTTGTTATCTACGTGGGACAAAAGTAAAATTGGATCCTTACCTCACAGCCTACCTAGAAATAAAAATTTTAAAAATTCCATGTGGATTAAAAACCTGTGAATGGCAAACGTTTATATCCTTTAGAATACAGTGGGGGAGGCTATCTCTATGATCTCAGAGTAGAGAAAACAGTTTTTTTAAGTATGCTTTTTTTTGGGGGTGAAGAAGATTGGCCCTGAGCTAACATCTGTTGCCAATGTTCCTCTTTTTTCTTTCTTTTTTTCTCCCCAAAGCCCCACTACATAGTTGTATATCCTAGTTGTATGTCATTCTGGTTTTTCTAGGTGCAATGCCACCACAGCACGGCTTGTGAGCAGTGTGTGGGTCTGCACCCGGGATCTGAATTGGCAAACCACAGACTGCTGAAGCAGAGCACATCAACTTAAGCACTCGGCCATGCGGTTGGCCCCAGAAAAGAAATTTTTTAACAAGACATGCAAGTGCAAACTACAAAGTATAAGATTGACAAAGTTGACTACACTGAAATTAAGATGCCATAGAGAGTTGATATTACCCAACAGTGAGAAGCAATGAACTAAATGCACATACACGGATATTTCTCAAAGCATAGTGCTGAGTGGAAAAACATGGAACAGAGCAAAAATTATAGTGTATTTCCATTTGTATGAATTAAAAACATATATACAGAAAACATTACATATTTTACAAGGATACAAACAAATTTAAGTATATCCATCAAACACATTAGAGAGAGTACCTATTGGAAATAAATGAGAATGTGAGTCAGAGAGAAGGGGGAAATGAAGGACACAGAAGGAGAGGGGGTCTCACTCAGCTGGGGGAGACGGCGGACTGTGAGCAAGGGCGTGCGATTACCCCTCTTCTGCTCCTGAAGTCTGCCAGAGAAAACAAAACAAAGAAACAAAAGCTGCCGACGTTACCTCAGCCAGGAATCCCTGAACTTGACATTCAAGGCTGTTTCATTCTTGTTCTGATATCCATGATAACTTCACGAAATGTCCCCAAATCCCCTTATAAAGTGAACACATCTTGAACAAGCACCACTTTATAATTATTAGGTGTTTTAGGCTGAGTTTCCCAGAAGCAGAAGCTGAGACAAGGCTTCTACGCGCACACGTTTTATTGGGGGAGTGGAGAAGGCCAGGTAGGACTGGAGAAGACGCTAGGCAAAGAAATGGGTTCAGCTGGAGTCTAGCCTCAGTCTGATCCCACGGGGAGCCTGGAGTATGAGTAATACCAAAAGGTTATGCCTCTTACAGGCAAAGAGACTAGCCATTTGTACCCCAGCATCAGTCAGGGCTACTGCAAGTCACTCCCAGGGCAGGTGTAACCTCCCAGGCATTTCCAGGCAAGGTGACTCCTAGTTGAGGGGCATCTTTGAAGCTGGCTACCACAGTCTTCCCTCTGGCCCCAAAATTCACATCCCTTCCACCTGCAAAACACACCCTCTCCCAAGGTTCCCAAAAGTCTCATCCCATTACAGCCTCAGCTCGAAGTCCAGGATCTCATCTAAATCAGGTCCAGGTGCAAAGGAAGCTGCTCGAGTATACTTCCTTAGGTAGGCTCCTTGATACCTTTCCATTTAAAGACCTCTAAATGAGACAGACAAGGTATCCCTCCCAGCATATGATGTTGGAACATGGGTAGGATAACTGCTGTTGGCATTCCTGTTCAGAAAAGGGGAAAATGGGAGTACAAAGGCAAAGGGAGTACAAAAAGAGGGAGTGCAAATGGGATTCTGAAATGCAGTGGAGAAAATGTTGGAAGTTCCTTGATAAAGATTCAATCCTATTTCTGCCAGGAAGTAATTCTGCATGGCTCTTAAATCTACCTCCTGGGCTCTTAGTTACCCTCTGGGGCTCTTGGTTTCATCCTCTGAGTCATCCTTTACTTTTTCTCTCGGTCTGCTTCCTGCTGGTAGAATTTTGCAAGTCCAAACCTCTATTTATTTTGTATTATCTCTGTCCCTTTCAGTCCAATCTAGAGATCTTTTTGTGAATATAATTATCTTTAAGAATTTGTGGTTTTCCTATGAATGTTATTGGGGTTTTCTCCATTAGACAAAAGCCACACACGCAGATCTCTTAGGGGTGAGCCTTTCTCTACCTGGCCTTCTGCTGAAATGGCTAAGCTTACCCACAACCTTCTTAGAAACCCTATTGTTTGAGAGGATCTGTGAAACATATGCTTAAACACTTTAGAGCACCTTGTGTCTTGCTGAATGGTAGTATAGGCACCCCCTTCCACCTTCTGAGGTCTTAACAAAGGGTTTTACAGCAACATCCTCAGCTTTATTTTTGGATCATGCTTTCCCAGCAATTCCCTTGATTTGATCTTTAGTTGAAAGATATTTCTTAATTTATCATCATTTGGCATCTAGAGTTGCTGGGAATCTTCTAAATCAGCAAGTCTTAGTTTCTTTTTGTTTAGTGGTCTTTCCTTTAGCTTATCTCTTTCCTGTTGCCTTTTAGTTCAAGCAGTAAGAACCGAGGACACTTTTAGCACTTGGGCTGGAAATATCCTTAGTTAGCTCACCCAGTTCATTACGTGCATTTTCCATTTCCCTATGACTACAGGTCACACTGTTGCTAAACTTTCTGCTACTGTGTATCATTACCCAGTTTCTTTTTTTCTTTTTCTCTTTTTTTTTTAAAAAAAGATTTTATTTTTCCTTTTTCTCCCTAAATCCCCCTGGTACATAGTTGTGTATTTTTAGTTGTGGGTCCTTCTAGTTGTGACATGTGGGACACCACCTCAGCATGGCTTGATGAGTGGTGCCATGTCCGGGCTCAGGCTTTGAGCCAGCAAAACCCTGGACCGCCGAAGCAGAGTGCAAGAACTTAACCACTCAACCGTGGAGCCGGCCCCACATTACCCAGTTTCTGAGAACGTGCTCCTTGTTTCCCTTTAAGCCCACTCCAGCAGCCTGCTCAACATCCAGGCTCTTCAAGGCACTTTAGCCCTCACGTACACTCTCTCCCATGTCCTTCTAGCTTCTGCTCACTTCCTAGTTCCAAAGCCACTCCCAGATTTGTAGGTATTTGTTATGGCAGCCCCCTCTTCCAGATACTAAAACTCTATCTTAGTTATTGATTGCTGTGCTACAAATGATTCCCAAACACGTAATATCACACAGCTTCTGTGGTTTGGGAATTCAGGAGCAGTTTAGCTGAGAGGTGCTGGCTCAGGGCCTCTCGAGCAGTCAGTGTCAAGATATCAGCAGAGGTTGAAGTCATTAGAAGGCTTGCCTGAGACTGAAGGACCTGTTTCCAAGATGATTCACTCACATGGGTCTTGGCAGGAGGCCTGTGCTTCTCACCAGATGGCCCTCTTCACAGGCTGCTTAAGTGTCGTCGAAATACGGCAGCTGGCCTCCCCCAGAGCAAGTGATACGAGAGAGTGTCACTTTATGTTTTAACAAGGATCATTCTGGCTGCAGTGTGGAGAGCAGACTGCAGGGAGCCAAGGATGGGAAAGGGGAAGTGAGGAAGCTAGTAAAGAAATTCAAGCAAGAGATGATGGTGGCTTGGACCAGCAAGGAAGCAGTGGAGATGGAGAGAAATGCTCAAATCCTGCATATATTTTGACATTTTGCAGGCAGAGCAGATAAGATTTGCTAATAGATTGGATAAGCAGTCTGAGAGAAGGGTCAAGAAGAGCAACAAGCTTTTGATCTAAGCAAACTGACGGAATGAAAACGCCACTACCTGAGATGGACGCCCTCCGTGTGATTCAGGAATCTTGATTATCCATGTTATAAGTGAACAAAGTGAGCTTTTTGGTGTTTAAATAATTTGCCAAAGGCCTCCCAGATAGATAGTAAGTGATGTAGCTGGTTCTTAACTACTGTCCACTATTGTCCACTGAGCCAGGAATATCGTTGTATGGAATCACTTGTCAACATCCTTCACTGGAAGCAACTGGCAGATGCCTTGTTGCCTCCGGATGGCGGGCTCAGCAGTGGAGCAGGGGCACAGAGGGAGATGACCCCTACGTGAACGTGCCGGGGGCACGGTGCTCACTGCCTGTGCCCCTGCTCTCCTGGGACCCCAGTCACGGTCTGATGCTAGATATGAGTCACATCGATGTGACAGCTTCCATAGGAGCAGTGAACCCTCCAGAGAGCAGGCAAAGGTCAGGGGGACCTGTCCCGAGAGGGCTGCCAGGCTGCCTGCTTTCCAGCTGGAGGATGGTAGCCCCACCTTGGAATTCACCCCCAGGGCCAGCTCTGTAGTGCAAACCCACTACTGGCTTTTCCCTAGAAGATGCCAAGGGCAGGAGCCTGAAACACTCAGCCAGGGCCCTGGGACGGTCATTTCTGCAGCTGTCCACATCTGGACGCCCAGGGGAGGCACAGCTAAGCGTTTTCTACAGTCTGGATTCCTTTGCAGACAACTTGGCTTTTCTCTTTCTTCTCTAACTCGGTTTCCACCCTCACCTCCTAAGCTGCGTTCCAGTTCCCGAGGAGGAGGAGGAAAACTCCGAGTGGCTGCCCTGGGGAGGAAGGCATCCTGTTTCCAAACTGGTCCCCATTTGTCCTGTCCTTGCATGAGAATCCCTTTACAGTTTTGAGGATGAAAAGCTTTTCCTTTTTCTCCTTCTTTTCCTTCTCCATAGGAGGGTATGTAATGGATGTTTTATATACCTGGCAAAATTTATGGATAAGCCCCAGAGGAAACAGTGAATTTGTTTCATCTTGTATTAAAGAAAAAAAACCCTCTAAGGTGGGAAAGAGAGAACATTTCAGTGGTTTCACTTGAGGCCTAATTAGGGAGAGTTTCCTTGGGGGGACCTGGAGTGGGGCGACCCGGAGTCTCCTGCTGACTGGGAGGAGGTTCGGGTGTCACCACCTTTTCATTTCAAATAGGAAACACAGGGACCCAAAGGGAGATTCAAAGTGGGGACCACGGGTCCACGGGACACTGGGACACGAGAAGCCTGAGGGACGGTGTCCAGTCTCACTGGGATGGAAGAAATGCAAGTTAAAACAAGTCCCTGTTTTTCACCTCTCAAATCAGAGGGTGTTTTAAAGTTATAAATCCAGCATTGGCGAGGATGAAGTTGCCAATTGTTCCCATGGCAGGCAGGAAGATCAATTCTTGATAGGCAGTTTGTATCAAAATCTTTAAAACACGTCCACCCTTTGAACCCACAATTGCCCAGCTACAGGTGTGCGTAAGGATGTGGCCCTGGATGTGCACAGGGCTTTGGCTGAAAGAGTGCTTGCAGCAGCTTTGCTTATTTGAGAAAAAAGTTGGAAACAGTTACAGGAAATTGGTTAATAAATCACGCCTTCAAATACTGACATGAAAACTTGTATGATAGAAGAATATTTACTGGTAGAGAAAAATAGGCATCTTGTATTGTCAAATGAGAAAGAAGATATGATCAAGGGAGATATATAAAATAGACTGATGGTCGTAGATCGATAGATGATAGATGATAGATAGACATATCTCCAACAACATCCTTGCAAAATAACTAACAACTCCATCTCGATATTCACAGAACCCGGGTAACCTAGCTCACCCTCTCAGAGCCTCCACTTCCCCATCCATGAAGTGGGATAAAAGGCACTTCTCATGCCCAGCGGTCAGGAGGGTGCCCCTCAGGAGGTTTCAGGCTGAGGTTTTTGTCAGTCCTGGGTCAGGAGAGCGCATCTCCTCAGTTCCTCTTTTGATTCTGCACTGCCTGGGCAGTCCCTTCCATGCAGCATTAATTCAGGTGGTGCAGAACTCTTCCCACGGGAGCACCCCTGGGCAGGTGCCATGCCTGGCACCGCAGAGGTAGAGAGACCGTAAGTGCCCGCCTGAACTGGAAGGTCCCCACTGTGTCAGGACCACCACATGCCTTCACCCCAGTGGGCTCACCTGCCTGGAATGCCACTCTGCTTCATCTCCTCTTCTCACTGCCCTGATCCTCCTCAGCCTTCCAGGCCCAGCTCAAGCCTCACCACCTTCGAGAAGTCTCCTTGAGTTCCACAGCCTCTTCCTTCACTGTATCCTTCCAACCCTGCTGAGCTGGCTGAGCATGAACCCACCCACACCTTAGAATATTCTTCAACTCCGCAGCCTCCATCCCAATAAATAAACCTAGCTCCAGGGTTACTACACGTGTGCCCTGCAACAGTTGCCTGACCTCTCTGGGCCTCCTTGTCTCATAATTGTAAAATGGGGATCATCACACTGCTTGCCAGCTGTTGGGGCTTTAGAAATAAAACCCGGAAAGCAGGCACGACTCAATAGCAGTCACACCGTAAACAGTAGCTATTATGATTCAAAGCCAAACGCCTCTTTTCTTGTGTAATTCACCCTCCCTGTCTATAGAAGGGTGAGCAGGTGTGAATGGAGGACTGAGGAGCTCAGCCGTGTGAGTACAGTGCATGATCTTTGGCACATGGACCTCTGGGAGGTTCGAGGATTTTCCGCTTCCTTCCTGGTTCTCTGCTGAGAGTAGTCGAGGGGTTTCCCAATTTGCTGCGTGATTTGACCATTTCATGCAGGTTTCTGTTCCCCTTTGGAAAGTGTGTTTCACATCCAATGCCCTGAATTTGAATAAAACTCTCCAGTACTTTCCAGGTTTTGAAAAAACCGCTCTATGACAGAATTTCCCACCTTGGATGAGTCAGCTGAGGAAGTGGCATCAGCAGGACCACCTGTATTTCAGGCACAAATGAGGATCCAGCATGTGTCTCCCGAAGGACTCACCAAGGAGACCACAGATGGACAAACAACCATCTGAGCCATGGGCCAGGGCGGCCAGAGGACCACTCCAGGAAGAAGCAGTCACAGGTGGCTTCCAACGACAGGACCTGAGTGACACAGGAACGTAGGCTTGAGCTATGAGAGTGTGCTGTGAGGGTCACTTGGAGGCCTGATAATCTCCCAAGCTGGGTTTTGTTGTGTCCAAAATCCCCCCAGGAGAGCTTAATTCCACTGGGTTCCTCTCCCTCTCTTAACATGCATGTACTCTGGGTTGGGGAGTCATTCAGCCAACTGCTTACTTGCACTAAGGTGTTGCTGAGAAAGACCAACAACTCAACTGAAAAATGGCAGAAGGGTATGAACAGTGAGTTCACAGAGAGAGAAAAGGAAGGGCCCCTAACATAGAAGGAAATGGTCACTCTCACTCATAATAAGAGAAATGCACATTAAAACTCCATTGAGGGGGCCGGCCCTGTGGCCGAGTGGTTAAGTTCGTGCGCTCCACTCCAGCAGCCCAGGGTTTCGCCAGTTCGGATCCTGGGCGCGGACATGGCACCGCTCATCGAACCATGTTGAGGCGGCATCCCACATGCCACAGCTAGAAGGACCCACAACTAAAAAATACATAACTCTGTACCCAGGGCCTTTGGGGAGAAAAAGGAAAAATAAAATCTTTAAAAAAAACTCCATTGAGATACCATTTCTCACCCATCAGGATGGCAAAAATGCAAACGTTTGACAACACACCTTGAGGTGTGCCAGCTATTAAGTTTTTGACTCTCAGCTCCAAACTCACCCTTCTCTCTTCTGCTTTGTGATGCTGGAGCTGGGGCTCTGCAAACCAGGCTCTACTGTGCCCGTTGCTCCCTCTTAAGCTCTGCCATTAGGAGGTGCTGGAATGAGACTACGAAGTTGGAGGAGGGAGAAGGGACTCCTGCCTTCCTAGCTGGCATCCTGTCTGCTTCCGGCGTGTGTACTCTTCCTGAGGAGATCACCCTGGCCCTTGACTGGTAGAATTGGTCAAGTTGGTGAAAGCACAAAATGGTACAACCCTTATGGAGAGCAATTTAACAATATCCAACTGAATTACAAATTCAGTTACCATTTGGCCCAGTAACCAACCACTCTTCATTCTAAATGGCATGTGTTCCAGATTATCTATTGCAGTATTGTTGAAATAGCAAAAAGTGTCCATTGATAAGGGACTGGCTACATAAACTGGGATATTCACATGATGGATGCTCTGCAGCGGTAGAAAAGAATGAGAAGAGCCTATATTGTTAAGTAAAAAACCATAGTGCATAATGAGGAATATAGCATCTGCTTTTACACAACAAACAGGTTAAGATTAGAAAAGGTATTTGAATTTGCTTACCACTGCATATCGAAACTGTGGGAGGGTACACGAGAAAATAGTGAGAGCAGGTGCCTAGGTGGCTGGAGTGGGGGTGCTAAGAGACAATTTCCTGCACGTCTTCTGGGCAGAGGCCCCACAGCATTTGTTATAGATTATCTTTTCAAGGATGTTTGTGTAGAAACAGCCTTAGGAGATAAAGATAGTGTCTCCCTCCAGAGCAGAACACAAGTTTGTTTGCTATCCGGTAAAATTAAGATAATATCTCCCTCCAGGGCAAAGATGGGGCAGGTTTGTTCTCAGCCGAATATAAAAGCTGAGGGGTTCCTGAGCTCGGGATTCCTCAGCTGTGAGGCAAACCCACTGTGTGCGGAGCATCCACTTGGGCTGCTCCATGCGGCCCCTGTGGAACTTGCGGGGCACAGGAAACCGACGTGAATATCAAGCTCAGGCTGCCTGCTGTGCTACGAGTAATGAAGTCCTTTGTCTCTTACCTAGTTGTTGCCTGTCCTCTGCGGGTACCCCCCAGAAAGTGACAGGCTTACTTGTTAGCTTGCAAGTGGGGTAAAATCTTAGACTCTTCAAAGCTGTCGATGGGGAAGAGGGGAATGAGATAGATGGGGTGGAGTAGGATAAGACTTCTTATCATGTACCTTTTCATATTATTATATTTCAAACCACATGGTTGTATTACCTGTCAATCATAAATAACATTTAATTTGAAGTAAAAATGTTACTCTTGTATGTGAGTCACAAAACTTTAGAATTATGACCCTGGGCTCTTATAGAGGAAGAAACCAAGCTCTAAGGAACATGAAATGACACCCCCAGCTAGTTACTGGCTGATCTTGAATGAACTCAGACTTCCTGACCTCCGATCCAGTGTTCTTTCCAGTACACAGGCTGGATCAGGGGAGACCTTGAGATGTAGTGAGATAAGGATGTTAAAAATAGAGATGAAGACCATGATTTTGACTTCATACTTTAGCCTAGAACCAGCTCTGCCTGAAATTATCCCACCAGGCCCCCAAGGAGCTCTCAACATTTTGTTCTTGCTGTAACATCTACTGCAGAAAGTACTCTTATAGTAAATTGCCTCAAACCATACTCAGAAGCAAACAAAACATTTAAAAATGCATACTGATATGCTAGTCCAACCTAAAAGACTTGCCCATCCTTTTATAAGAAACTGCAGAGAGAAGACAGATTCAAGGCTTCCTGGAACTGCCTAAAATTCTTAATAAATCAGTGGCAGCATGAAATGGAAAAGAGAAATGTGGGATATAGGGGTTTGGATGGTGGGAGCTCCTGTAGGAAAATGTGCAGAGGTCAAAAATGAGGTCCATTTGTTCAAGAATCATATTCCAGCCCTTCAAAGGCAGGGTGGCTCTAGAATGTGCCTAATAAAGGTTTGTCAAATGAGTAAGTGAGAGAAATAAGAAGTGAGAGAAGTATTGCTATCATGCAGGTAAATTTCTAGAATCAATAATATCAGGCTTGCTAATACCTAAGGCCAGAGAAGGACAACACCATTGTCCCTACTGCTGTGGAGCTTGACATGGTATGGAGAAAGGGCACGGGATGGGCCCTGAGAAGGTACCTCTTCAATCAGACCAGCTTTACCTGATTCCATCCATCCACCCGCCCACCCATCCGTCCATCCATCCACCCATCCATTATCCATCTATCCATCCTCTAACCAATCCCTGTCTTCTAGGAGCTTTGAGTTTGGGTGGAGGAAGATGTGCAGACATTAGAATACAGTCAGAAAAGTGCTGAAGAGTACTAATATCTAACACAGATATGTCTGAGGTAGAAGAGTAATGGAAAATGTTGCTTGTCTATTGCATTGTCTGTCCTGCTCACCAAACAGTGAGCTCCTTAAAGGCAGTGAACTTCACTAACTTCTGCATCCTTGGGGCTCAGGATGGCACATGGTAAGTCAACATTTGTTGAACAAAAGAATGAGTATGGGTATCAGAGAGTATCAGTCAGGATGAATTAGATTATGCTGCGATAACCAAGAAAACCGAAATCTCAGTGGCTTAGAACAAACAACAAAAGGCTGATTTCTTGTTCACGAAACATGTCCTTCGATTGGCCAGGAACTCTAAATTGTCATCACGCCAGACTCGAGCTAATGGAGCAGCCATCATCTGGAACAGTGCTTGTCATCACGGCAGAGGGAGAGATGAAGAATAGCAAATGGTACACTGCCCAGAAGTACCACCACATCATCTCTATTCACGTTTCATTGATCAAAGCAAGTCACCAGGCTGCGCTGCAAGGAGGAAGAAAACAATCTGCCCGTGTGCTGGGGAGCTCGGGACGTATTTGCTGTTGAAGAGTGTTCATATCCACCAGAGTGTGCCCTTCTGCTCATGAAATGTTTGACTCACTTTCTTCATCCCATGGAAAAGTAAGTCCCCTCCTCCCAGAAGGAGGCAATGGGAAGCTCCCCTGCACACCTCTGGCTGAGGGCTGGCATCTCTGGGTGATGCACAATCGTCTCCCCACCAGGTCTATCTGTGGCTTTTCCTGATCTGGACACCCATGACGAGTTATCTGCCCCACACGCCCAAGGTACAAGGGGGCACAGGGGAAGAATGGCACTCCAGTCCTGGACCGGAAACAAAGGGAGACTTGAGTAGACACCGAAGTCCCACCTTGAGGGTACCTATCCTCCGAAGGGATTGTTTCCTGTTTTCCTGATTTCATTCTCTGGGAGAAGCTGCCGTTGTCCATTGCTCTCTGTGACCTCTGGATCAGCCCTCTGGACCATTCTGGAATGGTCAGAAGTGAGCTTTAGAGACTATGGCCCCCTTGGGACTGAGTGGCTTTCTCAGAGCCTCCGCTATCTGGTACGGCGGTGGTCACCACGCAGAGGGAAAGCTGAGGCATGGAAAGTCACACCTAAGGCTTCCACCTAGAACTGACGTGTGCCTCTTCGGTTCACATTTTTTGGCCAGAGCATGTCACAGGTAACGAAACGTCATCCTGTTCTGTGCCTGGAAGGAGAACTGGAAATCCCGGGTGAGTGACATTTGTGTTGAGTGAGTTTCATCTGGCTCTGGAGGTCAGGCCCGCCCTCCAAAAAAATGGCATTTGGTTGATTCAGAGAAGGTACAGAGAAAGGCAGCTCTGACCAAGAGGAAGAGGGAGAAGAGAGAAGGAAGCCTGAACATGGGACCCGTTCCCTGAGGCCATAAGACAAAGCTGAGAACTGTGAGCCCCAGGGAGCGAGGCCCAGGACTGCATGCCCCCGGCCCCGAGTCCAGTATGAAAGGTTCTGCTGTGCAAGGCTGTGGGGTTGAGCCTGGAAAATAAAAGGAAGGCCATCTCCTCCCTGGGGAAGTGTGAACCGAGTTCTCCCAGCTGAGGGACTCATGAAGGACACACAGCATTTCTTAGGTGAGACAGTGGAGGCCCATGAGTCAGGAAGCTATGGATGTTCAGAATGTCCCTAACCTCTTGAGAGTGATGTCACCACCTCTCCCAGCCATGTTCCCCCTCACCTGTCCCTGGCACTGGAAGTCACAGGGGGACCTGAAGGGACCTGGATGGCAATTCTTATGGGCCTACTGCCTGTGAGCTAACTGGAAATAAATGGAATTCACACAAGTTCCCAGTTACAGATTGTTCTTAAAGAAATCAAATACTGTCTGAAGGAATGTGGTTTATTCCTTCTGAAGACAGAAAATGGCCTGACACAGGCTATTGGCAAGGGGGCTGCTTAGCGCTGCCACCTGTGCAACAGTGAAGAAGGAGGGAATTAGCACATCAGCTGGTTACACAGAGACGACTTGTCTAAAGTACTTAGAAGCCATTTGTTCTCTTAAGTGGGTTAAGCATTCCCCCATCTTTTTTTCTCGCATCTTTCTGCAGTCAGTACAACAGGCAAGCTCCAGCCTGGTCCCTGGTCCCAATTACCCAGACGGTGGGTCTCCCCTCGCTGGGGCCACCCTGCTAATAAGCATCATTGTCTCTAGGCTGGCTTTTACACCTTGCCCAGAATTGTCTTAAATCGTGGACTGCTTCTGTAATCAGTAGCAAACACAGATGTCTGAGGCTCCTGGTCTGGATTTTTGGAAAATGTAAAGCATCCATAGTGTCCATGTGGAGGAAACCCTTCCTGTCTGGGAAGATGGCAGAGAGTGGAAGGGTATCTGGAATGAGGAGGCATCATTTGCAGGTGAAGGTGCTGAGGAAGGAGGCTGGGGTCCCCAGGGACACATTTTCACAGCTTAAGATCCTTCTCTAAGCCCTGGGTTCAAGGAGCTATGCTCCCAAAGGCCCCAGGAAAAGCCTTCTTGTGGGAACATGGACTTGCAGCAACCCACCATGTCTGAGCCGAATGAAGCGGTTTACACGAAGACTATTGCAGGAGTTGAGAGATTAACGTATGCTTTGTTTGTCCCTCTCTGCTGCGAGTAGGAAGTCTCTGTGTCCCTGCCCCTCTGGGGAGGTTCGTGGTGCAGGCTGGGGGTAAAGCCTGCTAGAGGACAAGCCATCTTCTGGGCCTTTGCCTTCTGGAAGCCAGAGCAGCTTAAGGGGAGTCACACAGTGGGGGAGAGGCCAAGAAGAGCGGGGGACCCCAAACAGAGGAGCCTGGGGAGTCCCCTAGTCAGCAGGACCTGCAGCTGCCCCAGGGAGGTGACAGGACCTCCCAGAGAAATGACCACCCGGTGCACCTGGGTGACGTGAGGTGGGACAAGGGTGACCTACCACCCCAGTTTGCCTAGAAGTGAAGGGGTCCCTGGGACAAAAGACTCTCAATGCTAAAACTGGGGAAGTCTTGGGCAAACCAGGACAAGCTGGTCACCCTAGGTGGGTGGAGGTCCCAGCTGACCCCAGTGTGACAGCCTCCTGCTCTGAGCCATGACCACAAGGAGCTGAAGGTGAACCCGCCCCTGCTTTCTGTCCCATAAACTCCCTGCTTCTTGTGCCACCCCAGGACAGGGGCCCCTCCAGTGGCAGTGGGGGCTCAGGGTCAGACTTATTTGATCTAAAGCAAATGATGGGGTTTGATGTTTCTTCTATGCCAAGAGCTGTCTGCTCATCTCTTCCCGCCTCTATGTCAAGCTTTCCTCCCCTCTCTCCTGCCCCTACGTTAGACCAAATGAGATCTCCTCCTGGCTTAGTGGCCTCCAGGATGACCAAGGATAGACCTGAGCATACGGCTTCCCTCTTAGCCCCAAGCCTGGAACCTGGATTCTTGGTTTAAGAGGCACCGCCCTCCAGCCTGGTGTGCCATCCCCAAGGGCGAGGGGAAGCCCCGCACAGCAGAGAGGGGAGGGGGACTCTGGTCTCTCAGAAGCTGGCTGCATCCCCCCTCCGAGGGGCCCTCCTCACAGACACTGGGACAGGAGGGAATTCCTTGGCAGCTCTCGCTCGCTCATATAACCAGCCGGTCGGAGAGCGTGCCAGCACGCAGAACAGAAAGGAGCAGAAATCGCTTCAGTGTGTGCTTGCTTGTTTTCTGAGGCTTGATCTGACCCTCACAGGCTGCAGTGGGGGCACTGAGCTGTCAGAAGGCGTTAAGGCCCTGGCCAGCATCCCCACGATCTGGGGAAGCTGCCCACCCAGCTGTCCCTCGCAGAAATCGCCAGAACCCCACTGTCTGGCCGAGGCCAGGTGAGGGACACCATGATGGCGCTCAGCCCCCTGGAGTGCCAGCTGGGACAATGACTGTGACTGTGTTGTACGAGGGAGCCCTTTAAAAACAAAACCCCACAAATGCCTTTGAATCTCCCCCAAGACTTGCAAGGTGGCGTAACCCTGGTGTCACTGAGGCCACCTGCCCCTTAAGAGGCAGGCCTGATAGGCTTGAAGCCCTTCCCTGGCACGTCCAGCGCCTGCCGAGCCTGCTGGGCCTTCTCGGAGGCTCACGTGCCTCCTGCCTCCTCGGCTCTGCTTCCAGCTTCTGCTGAACTGTCCGTCTCTCTGGATCTCGTTGCTCCTCCTCTGCTGCCGCCCCAGCACTGAACAGAAGTGGGATGACCCTCTTCCCTGACCCCCAACCCTCTGTGTACAATCAGGCATGGGAATTTGGGTATAGAAATTTTTCTGGAGATTCAGGGGCAACAGCAAGAAGCATGCATCTCACTCCAAGCTGCAGAGAAAATAAACTCGGATTTTTTAAGAAGTCCCCGGGCTATTTCCTCCCCTCAGGTTCAGGTCCACGTTGCTCCAGCCCTCTCTCCCCTAATCCCCCTGCCTTTCCCCCACCACCAACTCCCGGTCCCTTCTTATGCAGACTGGAATGGTTCCTTATTACTCCTCTTCATCCAGCCTCCCCTGAGGGCCCCCTCCCACCCCAAAGTGTCCTGTCTGTGCATTTTCCTAAACCAAGGTTGTTCCTTTCCTAAGTGAAACTGATGCAGGTGGTGAAATAGTACTTTTCTTCCTCTGAAAGTACCATTCTTTAGGGATGAGGACATTTGGGCTCAGACAGGCTAAGTAACTTAGTCAAGGTCACACAGCGGCTAAGAATTAGAGGTGGGATCGCGCCGAGTTCTGTCTTCAGACAAAGTTGCATTTCCTCCTGGGCTGACCCCAGGCTTGGCTGAGGCCATGGCCTGCAGGAGAGGTCTGAAGCAGGAGGAGCGGGCCGTCTGAGAAGGGGTCTGCGTGATCCACACAGGAAGCAAGGGTGCCACTGCCCAGCGGTTGTTCCAGAAGCAGTAGTGCCTGGAGTCCTGAGAGAGCCTGTGGTAGGTGGCTGGGCCAAGACCACCAGGCCAGGGTGTGGGGTGAGGGGCTGCCACGGAAGCCAGGGCCTTGGCCCCCAAGCAACAAGACTCAAGGTAGAAGGAGACAGGAAGGCCAAAGGGAGACAGGCCTGGGAGGGTTAGGAGGAACCCTTAGCTCTAAAACAAAGCTGCCAATCTCTGGGGGTGGAGCCCTGACAAAGCCTTCACAGCCTCATTGCTAATCCACACAGCCAGCCTGCTGGCAGTTACCTCCCAGATAACAAGGAGACGGGTTCACAATGGTTGAGTGACTTGCTCAGAGCCCCAGGCTAGCAAAGAGCCGGTCAGGACCCAAATCAGGCATCTCTGCCCCCAGGTTCTGTGACTCTCTCTCTTCTCACGGAGCCAAACAGAGGTGAGAGCCAAACAGAGGCGAGCGGCCTTGAGCTGAGTCCTGGGCCCCTGCCGGGACAGGTGGGGCCCAAGTCGTGCCTTGGCTGTCAATTCCCAGGCTGGGGTAGGCATCTGCTGCTGACCAGTGTCCAGCGTCTGCCAGAGTGTTGGCTCGGGGGAAATATTCAGCTGCTAAAAGTTGCTGGTGAATTGGGTCTGCCCCTTTCCGCCTCAGGGACGCTGCCCTGCTCTGGAATATTCTCCCCTCAGATTTCAACGTGGCCGGTCCCATCTCATCTTTGGGACTCAATCCAGATGGCTCCTCCTCTGAGAGGCTTCCCGGACCTCCCCATCCAGAGAAGTCCCCAGACCCTCTCTGCCTCCTCACCTTGCTGTGTTTTCTTCAAGGCACTTGCCCTAAATTTCTCCATCCGTGTATTCGTTTATTATTTATGGTGGGCCCCCTCCCCCAGCACGAGAGAGTGGGCTTGTCTGTCCTGTTCTCCCTGAACCCCAGTGCCCGGATCCGTGCTTGCACACAGCAGCCGCTCAGCAAACATTTGGTGAAGGACTGAGTCAAGGGGATGGCCTCTGAGCACCAGCAAAGGCCATCTTTGTCCATCCCAACGTCCCTCTGTCTGCAGCCGCAACCACCTCAATGGCCCCATCTCTGCCTCATTTCCCCGTGAAAAATTGCTGTGGGAGAAGTCACATCTCAACCAGATGGCACCGGGACCGACCCTGCAGCCCTCCCCGGTGGCCTCCACGCTGGCCGACCAGGCAATGACCCCGCCCCTGTGAACCCTTCCTGCCCACGCTGCCTGGCGATGCCTCCTGGCCCTGCCACCTCCTCTGCTCGCCCACCTCAGGGCTGCAGGGAAACAAAAGTAGCCCAGCCCGAGGACGAGGCCCACACCCAACCCTGGACCCCGGGCTCCCGGTCCCGTGTGCACCCGCTGGCCATCGCTGGGCCATCACTGGGCCTCGGTCATATTCCTCTCCTATCAGAGAGTCAGCCAATCGCTCCCTCTAACTGCCCTGCAGGGAGTCCGAGGGATCCATGAAATATGAAGCATCGGAAGCATCTTGTGTGCTTCTCCGATGAAAAGCGCCACCATGGGAGAGAGAGACTCATGGCCATACAGCTCACCCGTGCAGGTCGAATTGCTTTGTCCGGGAGATTTTTATGTGGGTGCGAGGTTTAGAGTTTGAAGAAAAAACACAGCTCGTTGCAGGGAGCTATTATGGGATTTTCTCTGTAGAAGTAGACAGTCTCTGCGCAGCCTTTTGAAAGCTCAGGCAAATCCTCAGGAAAACCTGAGGCCAGAGCGTGCCAAGGAGATGCTTATCGCTCGCTCCCCACACCCGCGTCGGTCGTCCCGGGAGCTTCCCCGGCTGGCTTCTCGGCAGGCCCAGCCACCACCCTGCCCGCGGGGACCAGCCGCGCATGGCCCAGTTATGAATCAGGCTTGTCTTCCCTCTCTGATGCGGGAAAATGGGATGATGAATTCATTTCCATCACCACACTGCCCATAAGTCACGGCTTGAAGGGGCTTTTTTTTTTTCTTTTGGAGTTTCCAATGACAAAGATTTCATTATCCGAAGCAATAATTTTTAACCAGAGCAATGCAAGATTTCACTCTACCTGAATTAGGCCCATATGTGAGAGGGAAGCCCGGAGAACGTCAGTGTCTGGAGGGGCGCGGGCGGGGGTGGGGGCGGGGGAGGGGGAGGGCTGGTCGCCTCCTGTGTTTTCGCCCCCTCCCCGTTCTTTCCCGGCTGCGCCCCGGCTGCGGGTGTTCATTTTCTTTGTTCTCAGTCCTCTTGAGCCCACCCATCTCCTGTGCTCTGCACCCGCTGGGATCCTCTCCCCCAGCGGGTAACCCCTCGTCCGAGTGACAGCAGCCATGCCTGGGGTGACATTCTCTGTCCCTTCTGGCTGCTGGTCCTCCCCTCCCCTGCTCCAAACCCCTTTCCCACAACATGGGAGCCGAAAAAGAGCAGAGTTGCCTGTCTTAACCCTTCTCCCGACGACAGGAATCCTCAGCATTATTTTCAAATGGAGCCAAAGGACTTTCCTTCTAAATGGAAAAGCAACTCCAAAACCACTGTGAGGGAGATCCCCAGGGTGGGGGGCTCATCCTAACCCTCTGGATGGGCCACTCCTGCCAGGCCCCTTCTGCCTCCTTGTTCATTTTCACGCTGAGGCTTTCTCCCTCCAAACCCAAAGCCTCAAGTCACGGGATGCCTAAGTAGGAATCTAAGGAGGGAGAGAGGGGCCCTTTACAGCAGCTCAGGAGCCAGGACAGCGCCCCTGCTCGCAGCCCTCTGTCTGGGTTTCCTCTGGGAGCTGGCGTGGCCTGGGAAGACTGGGAGCTCTGCCAAGCAGGGCTTACCCTGGGGTAGGATTGGGGTCCTCTCGCATCCCCCACTGTCCACATCCAGACCCCACGCAGCCTCTCTCCTCCCCCTTCTTTGCCATCATAGCCCTGCTGGCAAATGCGTTCCTGCTAAACATGCTGCCTCCTTCAGTCTAGGGACAGGCAGTCGAACTGAACTGCCCATTTGACGAGCCCAAGGTGAAACCTCGGTGTCAGATTTGAGGAGCCACATGCAGCAGGTCTGCGTTTAAACAGCAACTATTATTTACTGAATGCTGACCAAGCGCAAAAGATGAAATAAATACATGAGACGCAGTCGACTTTCTCAAAGAGCGAATGCAAAGCCAATATTGGATTTTTTTTTTTAAGGATTTTATTTTTTTCCTTTTTCTCCCCAAAGCCCTCCGGTACATAGTTGTATATTCTTCGTTGTGGGTCCTTCTAGTTGTGGCATGTGGGACGCTGCCTCAGCGTGGTTTGATGAGCAGTGCCATGTCCGTGCCCAGGATTCGAACCAACGAAACACTGGGCCGCCTGCAGCGGAGCGTGCGAACTTAACCACTGGGCCACGGGGCCAGCCCCTGGATATTGGATATTTTGAGCTTCTGTTTCATCTGACGGAGCTACATCCTTGCCTGGGCAGAGTAAACCCCAAGGACGAAGCCCAGACAGTTACTCCAGGAGTTCAGGGGAGGTGGGTGTCACTGGAGGCTGGAGTGGAGGGCCTTTGCGGAAGATGTGGTGCTGGGTAAATGGAGAGCAGAGGAAGGGCCTGCTAGGGGCCCTGCACGGCCAGGGATGTGGAGGTAGCAATGATTCTCGAGGGTCCAGGAGAGTGACAAGTAGAGGAGCAGCGTGTCCTCAGGAGGAATGGAAGTGATGTTAGGGAGTTGTGAGGCCCAGCAATTGAGCTTAGATGCCCAAGCTGAAGATCTGGGCCTCATGGTAGTCCCCAGTCAGCCACAAAGGATGTGCCCTGAGGCCTTCTCTCTCCCCCTAATTCTCAGCCACCACTATTGCCTACAGTTAACTCAAAATGCAGTTACAATGTGCCTGGGGACAAGGAGAGAAGAGGAGAGAAGAGGAGAGAAGCTGGGAGGGGCGGAGCCTGCCCTGGGCCAGCCAGTGCACTCACTGGTGAAGAGCAGCCCTTGGGGCCCCCACCCTTGGCCGCATTACAGGCCAATCCCAAATTCCTGCCTTGACAGCGTCACCAACAACCTCATGTCATGAATCTGAAGTTCTGGGTGAGCATTTGGAGGTTTGAATGACATATGTGCACACCAGGGTGCTGCGAGATTTGTAGGCAGAGGAAAAAGTTTTCATTTTTAAAAAATTTTTTAATCAAAAAAAATTTTTAAGGTAAAATTCACATAACACAAAATTAACCATTTTAAAGTGTACAACTCTGTGGCATTTAGTACATTCACAATGTTGTGCGTCTATTACTTCTGTCTAGTTCCAAAGCATTTTCACCCCCCAGAAGGAAACCCTGGACCCATGAAGCTGTCTGGCCCTCTTCCCCTCCCCCAGCCCCTGGCAACCGCTGAGCTGCTTTCTGTCTCTATGGATTTACCTGTTCTGAACATTTCACATAAATGGAGTCATGCAATACGTGGTCTTTAGTGTCTGGCTTCTTTCACTTAGCATAATGTTTTCGAGGTTCATCCATGCTGTAGCATGTATCAGAACTTCATTCCTTTTTACGGCGGGATAATATCCTGTTGTCTGTATAGACCACGTTTTGTTTATCTATTTATCTGTTGGTGGACATCTTTTTCCACATGTGACTATTGTGAACAATGCTGCTGAGAACACGTATGTAGCAGTATCTGTTTGAGTCCCCATTGTCAATTCTTATATACCCCGGAGTGGAATTGCTGTGTCATACAATAATTCTATGTCTAAGTTTTGAGGAACTGCCGGTCTGTTCTCCACCGGGGCTGTCATTTACATTCCCACCAGTGGACAGGTTCTGAGAATCCTCACACAGACAGCAAGCGGTAGGGGATTCATGTGGGGGTTTTGTGTGATGTGGGGGAGGCCAAGATGGGGCTCCTACCTGGTGCTCCTGGGGCACCAAAGCTCCCAGCACCCAGAACAGTGAGGGCTCAGAGTCTGAGGTGTGAAGGAATGGGGAGGGAGGCAGGACTAGAAAAGCGGTCATGATAAAGGTTCTGGGACACAGTTTTGAGCCACCCTGAAACTCCAGGCCAGGCGCCCGAGCCTGGGCGGGCTTCCCACTCGGGCTCCTCCTGCGGGCAGCAGACTGGGGAGCCGGACGCCTCTGCAGATCCCATTACTGGAGACCAGGCTGCAACATGAAATGAAGAAAATGTAAAACATGAGGGAACATGCTGTAAATCACTTATTGGCAGCCCGCTGGCCTCCCGGCCACACCCGCTCTGAGCGCCATGCCGCAGCCGCTCAGGATTTCCTCATGGCCTGGACCAGGCTTTCTCCTCGGGCGCCAAATCCTGACCTGAGAACTGAAAGCGTGTGAGGAAAACACCTCAGGCCTGACTCATCCTGCCCTCCAGCCGCCGGAGCATCCCCGACTCCCCTGCTGGCCCCGGCCGCCAGCCCCCCTGCCTTGAGAAACCCCTGCCCTCCTCACCCGCGCTTCCCCAGTTTGTGAAATGACGCGCCTTGGTTGACTAACCTCCAAACTGTCCAGCATGTTCCAGATGCATCTTTGATTCATAGAATTTCCCGCAGTCCTGGCTCTCCTCACTTGGTCCCAGGGGGAGAATTGGGAAACAGAAAAGAAATGACCAGTTCAGGCAGACCCTGGGGGCAGAACGTGTGGGGCCAGTGTTTGCAGCGAGGCCCCTGTTGTGCTGGGCTGGGCCAGGGGGGAACAGGGACACCTGGGAATGTGGATTCCAGGCACAACTGGCATTCCCTCAAATATGCAATGATCCTTGGAAGCAACGCCCAGATTAAAACTCAAATAAGAAGGAGAGAAAATGATGGGCTGTCGGTCTGCGTTCTAAAAGGACTCCCCTGGAGATGCCTTTAAATGGCTTCTTTCCAGTGGATTGTGCTCCATACACTTGTGCTGTGTCGCATGTATTGTCTGAAGTGGAGGTTAACACATATAGCTTTGCTTCAACTGGGTAGACTTTCTCAGTCCCTGTGGGAAGCTGTCCCCTTTAGTTCAGTGTGGCTTGGCCACCAAAGCAAGCCCTGAGCGGGAGTGAGGGGCAGGAAGAGAGAGAGCATGAGAGCTGGGGGCCGAGAGGCCCTGTGGAGAGTAGCTGAGCTCTGGCTAGCAGGAAGGCCAGTGACGGAGGCATTAAGAAACCCTGGTGCCCTCCAGCAGGCCCTTCTCATCTCTGGGGCTCAGTTTCCTCCTCTCTACAGTGAGGACATCAGACCAGGCGATCTCTGAGTCTCTCCAGCTTTGCTGTTCTAGGCTGTGGGTCTTCATGGAGCAGCTGCATATTCATGAACCTCTGGGCAGGCCAGTCCCAGCTAGATCCAAGAAGATGCACAGGCAAGTCCCCCTCCTATCTCCTAAAAAGGAATGATGGTGTCGTGGTCCACACACAGCTGCAGACCACTCAATTCGCCATCTCATCTCTCCTCTTTGTTCCAAGAGGAACCATGCAAGTGCTTCCCTTTTAAGTGCAAGAGGAATCAAATGTCCTGCCTCTGAGCATCATTTAGCAAAGCAGGGATTCAGAGGTGTCAAAAAGACCATTGTTACGAGGAAGCAAAAGGTCAATGTACCCATCATCCCGTCCCAGTTTACTGAATACATCAGCTATAGCAGCTGTGCGGTGAGGGAAATGTCAGGGAATCGGCTGTCCATCCTCACTGGGCAGCGAGTTTACCTGTGAGGCTTCTTCAGTCTTACTGCACACAGCAGTCTTGTCTCCCCAGATTTCCACTTCTTAATCAGAGTCCTTTCATTATAAGTCCATAGTGCTGGGCACACGGTGGATGCTTAATAAATGTGTGTGGATTTGTTTCCAAGAGCTGTCCGAACAGGGAGACCAGTTTCAGTTACCTGTGGCTACAGAACAAACCACCCACACCTTAGTGGCTTAAAACAACAATTTATTCTTTCTCATGAATCTGTGGGCTGGCTGGGCTCAGCTGGGTGGTTTGGCTGGGCTCACTCAGCAGCTGCACTCACCTGGGAGCTGGGTTGGGGCTGGAATGTCCAGAGCTTCTCTCCCACAGCCTTGCATCATTCAGTGGTCCAGCCTGGACTTCCTTACAGCATGGGGGCTGGGCTCCAAGAGGGACCATTCAGAGAAGACAAGCCCAATGTGCAAGCACTTATCAAGCCTCTGCTTGCACCACACTTGCTAATGTCTCACTGGCCAAAGCAAGCCACATGGCCAACGCCAGAGTCAATGTGGGAGGGACCACACAAGAGTGTGAATTCTGGGAGATGTGGTCCATTGGAGGCCACCAATGCAATAACCTACCACAGCTGGTGAATCCTGCCTGGTGGGGCAGAGCCATGATACCCTGAGCCATCCTCCTTTCTCCCAGGGAGTAGGAAGACAGGTTTCTCAGTGGACAGAGACATGTCCTACAGGAGGTGAAGACGACGAGTCACCCACTCTCGAGGTAGGGGGAAGGTTCCTTGAGTCTCATCATGGTCATGCTTGAATCTAGCAAAAAAGCATGCTGGGATTTCTTTTCAGACCCTGGAGTATAAGTGGGGCCCGTCACTGGCATGCATGCATTCAATCTTTAATTCATTCATTCA
Source organism: Equus quagga (assembly GCF_021613505.1). Taxonomy (NCBI): domain Eukaryota; kingdom Metazoa; phylum Chordata; class Mammalia; order Perissodactyla; family Equidae; genus Equus; species Equus quagga. The sequence goes on from NC_060281.1 coordinate 20,572,429, forward strand.
TGCACTGAACACAGTGCCCGAGCACTACCACTGGGGAGCACTCAGGGGATCCAGGTGCATCAAGGCAACCCCTGCGACCAAGAGCAGCATGTGCATGTCCTCCCACATCCTTGTGGGCCATGGGAATTACCTTTTTCTCACTGGGGAGCAATAGTGTCATGCAGTGGTTGAGAGCATGGACCCTGCTGGTGGATGGCCTGACTTCAAGTCCAGCTCTGCCACACACCAGCTCTGTGAGCTGGGCAACCTGCCTAACCTTCCTGGGCCATGGTTCCCTCGCCTGAATTCCGTTGAGGGTTCAATGCCTTGATCCCTGTAAAGTACTCAGAATAGCCCTGACATGAAATAAGCACCAAGTGAGCATTTGCTAATATTATTAATAATGAATGCTTACAGAAAGGACTTCTTTTCAAATTACAAAAATAATATATACATGATGTAAAAAGAAACAAACCAACTTTGCAATAACTGAAAAAGAGAAAACTCAGCCCCACGATCCCACCATCCAAAGAGAAGCCTGCTAACCGCACGGCACGGGCACTGAAATATGCACACACGTCCCTTCTCTTCTTCACAACAGCCGGTCTCAGGCTATTCACGCTGTTCGTCGCCTGTCAATTAAAACTGAACAGTATGTCAAAAACGGTGGCCGTAAATATTATTCTACAATTTGATCTTACTGGCTGCACTGTTTGACCAATCCCTTATTGTGAGACATTTATATGATTGGTGATTTTTCACAAATATATAAATAATGCTGTGATGCAGTTCTCATATATGTCCCTCATTAAAACCTCAGAATAAATTCCTAGAAGAGGAAACGCTGGGTTCGGAGGGCATGCCTGGCTTTAGGGTTGATTGAGTCAGATATTGCTGGACTGGCTGGCATGTCCTCCCATGTCCTTGTCAGAGATGGGGATCGCCTTCCTCTCACTGGAGAGCAACAGTGTCAGCCTCAAGAGTCCTGATACCCTGAGCAGGGACATCCTGCCGCAGCATGGCCTCCCCTCAGCAGCAAGCAAGGCTGGAGCCACCTTCAGAGCCCCAGGAGACTGTGCCTGCCTGTTACTACGAATGCGACCCTGGTTTCCACGCGACCCTCCAGCACCCTCTCTACACACCGGATTTCCCTGGCTTCAGTATCTACTCTCCAGCGGGCGAGCCCAAATCCACATGCCCTGCTCTGGTGCTCATCTCCAGCCTGGACCTCTGTCTCGGCCCGGCTGCCCCACAAGGTCCTTATGCTCACTCGGCCTAAACCAGCCTCCCTGCCTTTCCCATAAGCTGCTCCTGCAAGCTGTCTGAGCAGGTGCCCGGGCTTCAGAGGCCAGGCAGCCTGGGTTTGACTCCCGGCTCCGCCACTTTCCAGCCAGGTGACTGATGTAGCTTTTCTCAGCTGCAGAATAGGGACTGTCATCCCCGCCTCGCAGGGCTATGAGGATTCAGTGCGGTGACTTCAGATCCCGGAACAGAGGAAATATGTTTATTACTACTTTTATTGTTACCATCTAGTGCTCCCATTGGAAACCTCCTCGTCCTTCTCCCTCCTCCAGGGTCTCTGCTCTTCCACAAACCCAGGAAGGAAAGCTCAGAAACGGCCCCTGAAGCCTTCCCTGCTGCCTGGCTCGACGCACACACAAGCTCTAATGAGCTGGGTGACCCAGCAGATCACTTCCTCCACTTCCGCTCTCTGGACCCTGCTTCATCTGTAAAGTCATCTCCAAGGGCCCTGCAGCAGCAGGAAAATGCCACGAGTCCCATTCCATCGCTGCTTCCCTGCCCCAGGGCACCGGCAGCCCGGCCGCCTCACTCTGGCAGGCAGATTCTGAGCGGGAGAGGAGTGAGATGACAGGCGCAGAGATAACTCCTCTCTTTATCTCCTAAACCATCAAACCCTCCCCGGGATTTCTGGACTACTGTCCCTCGGCTGGCTCGGAAATTTATTAGCTCTACCAATATTTTCTTTTGTAGTTCTGTAAAGCAAGCTCAAACTCGGCGAGTGCTGCCTATGCAAAGACCTTAAACCACATGTTTATTTTCCTAAGCTATAAAAAGTTTATAGGGGGAGCTGGACTCCTTGTCCAACACTACGCTCAGAATCGCTACTGCATTCTACAGGAAGACAGAGGGCTCTGTGTCAGCCCAGGGGGACGGGCGGGAAGTAGCTGGAGTAAGGCTGTCCAGCCCCCAGTGGATAGGGCACAGGGCATGGGACAGGACAAGGGAGTTGCAAACTCATGGGGTAGCGGGGGCGGTGGGGAGGAAGGGTGGGGAGAGGATGGAGCGTGGTAGCAGCACGGTCAGCACGCAGAAGGCGTGGAATATCCATCCCACGGTTCTGCTCTTCCTGTCTCTCCTGTCGAGGTAGCTTTGGGGACACTGAGTCAGCAGAAACACTGGGGCTGGCCCTGGCTAAAGCCACCTTCTGACACAGCCCCTTTATCCTAGAACACAGAGTCATAGCAGCTTGACTCTGGAATAAACCACCAAGAGTAGACACCTTTGCTTAGTTGCTCTCTAGTTTCGTACTGACCTCAGCCCATCTATTTACTCATTTCCAACCAGCCCAGTGCTTCATGAGAATCAGAGGCCCACAGTGTCACACAGAACTCAAGCACCAGGACACATTCTGAGACATGGTGTGCTTATCCACCAGTGTGGCATTTCTGGGACCCCTGATGGACGAGCCTTTGGAGTCGAGTATTTCTACCTGGTGTGCAGATCCGGGTTTTCCCAATGAGCTGGGGTCCAGAGCTTTAAGTGGACATCTTAAGTGGCACTTGGACGCTGCATCTACAACGCCTCCTGCCAAGACCCATAAAGCTGTCTGAGTCTGGGTCCTCCAGGCCATCTCCTGCTCTGCCCCATCCTGGGGCTCACAGGGGTCACGTCACAGCAGGAAGAAAGCAGGCGGAGGTGTGAGAGGCCCTCAGTCCTCACTCCAACTGCACGGGTTTGAGCACTGGATGGAGACAGGTTGGATGACCTTCAAGGTGTTTTCCAACTCTGAAATCCTGTGATTCTCAGGAAAAGAAGGAAACTGCCACTTGCTCAGAGCAGGGATTGTCAACCTCCCCAAGTGCAATGCCTCTTCTCTAGTGCAAATATTTCTCAATGGTCCTTTACTATCCCCAAATAAGGAAAAGATATTACGAACCTACACACAAAATTTTTTTTTTTCTACACACAAAATTTTAAAAGGTCAACATCTTAACTCTAATAAAAAGAAAGTGATTTGTGATAATTAATGTGTATTGCCATATGCATGCCCAGGCACAGCGACTCTGGAAGCCCCGATGAAGCACGTCTGCACCTGTGGATGGACCCCCCTCCGCATGCCAGCTACACCACAATGCGGACGGAGGCGGGAGGGTCGTACCGGGATTCAAAAGCTACCAGCAGCATTTCCATCGGGGACAAATTTTAACTAAATCATCAACATTGTTGAAGTGCAATCTTAATTTACATACAGGTTGCATTCTGGGAAAATTCAATGTACTCTAAAACCAGGCAAAAATAATTGTATTGAGTTCTGGCGTAAGATGAAAAAAGTAGGCTTTTCACCACCAGGAATGACTGTCCAAGCTGGACCTCTGACAGGTGTGCAGGCCATGGGACAATTCATTTGGTAGGACAGTGTCAGGAATGGCAGAGTGTCAGGCATCCTTCTGCCCACCTACTAAATGCCAGTTGTGGCTCCTCCCACCCCCCCACCCCACCTCCCCCTCGGGTGGTAACACCCTGTTCAAAATGGCTGAACTGGAGTCTCCTCTCTGCCTGGGGCTTCGGGAGGCAGGAGGTGGGGACACTGGGCGTCACAGGGTTAAGGACCTGCAGGATTGGCCAGGACATCACTCTGGTTTGCTGGAGCAGACACCCGGGCACCTGTGTGGGGCCACCGAGGACTTCCTCTGACAACGCCCAGGCCCCCCAGCTTCTTCTCTCACATGGTCCTCAGCCTCTACCCCGGCCCCAACATCTCAGGTCTCATTTAGCTTTAGATCCGTTTATAAACCAGGCAGGTGGCAACACTGAGGGACCAGGAGTGGCCTTCTCTCGTGTGGGATGCTTTCAGAAGAGCCTGGACATGCTCACTTTTGGACCAGACACTGTCTAGGGGTGCTTTTTGTAGTGGTTCTTTCACCCCCACCCCCCAATCTAACCACAGAGGCTATTATCATCAGGAACCCGAACAGGAAAAAAGATCCTGTGACGTGGGCAAGTTGCTTAACTTTTCTGTGCCTCAGTTTCCTCATCAGTAATGCAAATAATATTATAAAGATAATATTAACCTGATAAGGTCACTGTGAGAATTAAATGAGAGAACATTGATGAATGGGCTTTTCAAACCTGAAGACACAAACTCAGGGCGTCACTCCTCTTTCATTTTTCAGTATTAATAACACTAGTTCACTCAGCCTATCTGAGAAACATCCAAACAGATGCTGACCACAGCCCATCCTTTGGCCTCAGAGAAGAGGACGCCTAAAGAGCCTGGGCCTGCACCCCGTGGACTGGCCTGCCGCATGCTCCCCCTGCACAGCAGCTGGCAGGCAGGGGACGCGCCCAACCTGTGGGCGCCTGGGGGGCTGCCAACAGAAGGCCCAGGGCAGTCAATGAGCCAACTGTGGGGGAATTGTCTGTTCTGGAGCACAAGCGTCTCCCCAAGGTGTCATGGTGGCAATAGCAACCAAACACCAAACAATGACAATGGCTTTTATACAGCTTTGCAGGCTGCAAAGACTTTGAGTGTATTTCCTCTTGCAATTCTCAGTGCAACGCTCCCAGGGAGGCAGGCAGATCTAACATCAGAGCCATTTTACTGGGTAAGAAACTGAGGAGTTGAACGATTTATGACCCCCCAGGGAGGGTGTCACAGGCTTTGCCTCCCAGTCCAGTGCTCTCTCCGCCCTGAAGCACAAGGCTCCACCTGCGGGAATCACAGACTATCGCCATGACTGAGGGCCGCCGCTGACAGCAAGAGGGGAAGCCCAGTGGGTGCTGCCAACGCCCAGACAGCTATCCCCAGTTGCTCAGGTCATTTCGTCTTCGCCGAGGGCAGGGCCAGGCATACGGCGTCACTCCGGGGCGCAGTTACGGGAGGAGCCGGCCCCAACCCCAGGGGAGATGTCCAGCGCTGAGCAGGTGACGGGAAAGAGCAAGCAGCAGACTGAGGAGGTCAGCTGGGACGGAGAAGGCGGGGCTGAGAGCCCTGAGGGGACAAAGAGGGGGGACGGTCCCGCAGGCCGCCACCTGCACAGGAGCGCCGAGCCGGCTGCCCAGAGAGCTCCGAGCGTGCGACACCCTTGTGCCGCCTGCGTGCCTTGTGCGTGACTGTGCGTGCCCCGTGCATGATTGTGCGTGCCTCGCGCGCGCCTCGTGGCCCGTGGCTGAGTGCCGTCTAGCCATGGGTGGGGCGCAGTGGCCCCGCTGACTGACAGGGCTGGCTGACGTCCGGCCGGCAGTCCTCGCGTCCGGCCCCCAGGCGGGGTCGCAGGCCTCTCCGCTGCCCTCGGCTTCCTCGCCGCTCCGACCGGCGGCGGGTTTGCGCAGAGGCCGCCGGAGAGACTGGGAGCCGCGGGCAGCCGGAGCGGGAGCGGGCCGTCCTCGGCCGGGCGGGTGGAGGGGTGGGAAGGAGACTGGCCCCCGGGCGCGAGACCCCTAGGAGGGGAGCCACGGACAGCAGGGACCTGGTGTTCCTGTTTGGAACCCCGGCTGCACTGCGCCCTTCCAGGGCCCACAGGGTTTGTATACCTGGCAGGGTGGGTGCTGCTCTCTGATTGACAGCAGGTGACGCTCAGGCCCTGGGTGGCTCAGCACGGCGCCCACAGCCACAGATGAGAGCTGGCAGGGTGCAGCTTTGCACCCAGGTCTACGCCCTGCGAAGACGTGCGCCGCAGCCCCGCTCCGCTGCCTCCTGATCTTAAAGGGCCCTGAGGTCTTTGTCATACGCAGTGCTCGCGGGCATGCGCAGGGTGGGCGCGGTCTTTTTGGGTAGCACATCTCAGATTTTCGAGGGACATGTCTGTCCCTAACACGGGGGAGGAGACTGTGAACCCTGAAGTTCTGGAGGCCTATCCAAAAACCGTCCTCGCACAAAAAATGCATTTAACATCTCATGTTGTATCCCCAAAATTCCTCCGTAGTTTGCTTTCTACTCCCTAACACATCCATATCTCCTTTCATATAAAAATGTCTGGAAGATGTAACGCTTGAGTACTGTTGACCTTGCGGAGGTGATCCCTGTTGATCCAGGAAGCCGTGCTGGGTCCTCCCCAGTGATTTTGATAGTAGCCATCCTAATGGGTATGAGGTATGTGATAGAATTTTGCATGTACTTCTTTTTTACGACCTTAAAGAGCAAGCTTTAGTAGTAGGTCTGATGACAAAGGGAATAATGAAGCAGAGATGAGAGTAAATAACATTTCCTGATGTGCACACCTGTAACAGGAAAGTATCTGTGATTTCTGCTGCTGATAAAGACAGCGCATAACAGGAATGCTAAAGGGTGGGGGGTGGGAGAAATGGGTGAAGGGGGTCAAAAGGTGCAAACTTCCACTTATGAAATAAAGAAGTCCTGGGGATGTCGTGTGCGGCATGCTGACTATCGTTAATAATACTTATTGTATACTTGTATATTTGAAAGTTGCTGAAAGAGCAAATCTTAAAAGTTCTCATCAGAAGAAAAAAATTTTTCTAACTATGTATGGTGATGGATGTTAACTAGACTTATTGTGGCGATCATTTCGCTATATGTACAAATATCAAATTACTATATTGTACACTTGAAACTAATATACTGTTGAATATTAGTTAGATCTCAACAACAAAAAATGAGAATGCTAAATTTCAGTTTGAGGTGAGTAAAAATAAAAAAGTACTTTTCTTCTCATCCAAATTCATGGATCTCTTGAAATCTTAACCCCAGGTTAAGAAAATCTGTGGTAGAGAGACATCCCTGGGGGAGATCCTGGGAACCTGACAGGTGGAAGCTACAGGAAAAGGTCTGACAGATTTGTGGGCCCACCTTCCAACCATCCTGGTGACATGGCAGAGTGACCCAGTGGCTAAATGTTTTCCCCTTTACCCTGTGTCCATCCTAGGTCGTTGGATGAACTCAAGCCATGGTGAGAGTCACTGAACAAGATTTGCAAACCCTCTGTGTTCGCGCAGTCCGCGCTCTGCTGTCCCTCACTGCCCATCCCCTCTTCTCAGTCTTGACCTCCCAGTGCTCCCGAGAACGTCACCCTCTGGGTCACATGGTCCCTTCTGGGAACCCCTCGCTGCAGAGCTGGTGAGGGGTTGCTCTGTCCGGAGGGCAACTGTCGGTCCCACTCCACTGTGAGAAACGAGGCTGAGATCAGGAAGGGCCTTTCAAAGCCCCAGAAGTCAACCACACAGCCCTCTCAGCCACATCTTGAAGCATTTTTACTATCAAGAAGTATCTGCATGCAAATTTCAGAATCTGTCTGCCAGTTCTTTTTGCAAAGAGTGTTGGAACCGTGGCATGAAAGGAAATCCAGAGAGACAGGGTAATGGGTGTGGACGATTGCTAATGGGACCCTCAAGTCCCTGGGCTGTCAGCCCTGTCTCCCTTAAGTACACGTTTGGAGTTCAAGTTCATCGAGATGGAGGTGTGTTCTGATTTGTTGATTTTGGGGTGGGAAAAAAAGGGAAAGAACAGAACAAAACCAAATCTCTCATCTCTTGGAGACTTTGTTGAAAAAAAAATCAGTATTTTAACCATTCATATATTCAATGAGGGCAAGAGCTCATTTTCAAACACTAGATTGTGGAAATGTTATGAACAATTTTCTTCATATGCTAAAAATTATTTCTTTGTGTTCTGCTGCTACACACAATATGTGTTTGGAAAGAAAGGGTGACACTGCTTGTGAACGGGAGGATATTTCTTTACAACTTCTGTTACTGGTTTTTGTTTTTCAGCAGTGTTTTCCTCCTCAAGATGGAATCTGTCAAGGTAGAAAATTAAACTGAAAACTGTGATAGTAATACACCCGGGATGTCTGACTTTATAGTTTGGGAGTCAAAATAGAACTCCCCCCCCCCCCCCCCCCCGGTGGTGTCGTCTCAAAGGGCAGTGCTTGAGGCTCCAGTTATGTTGAATCTCTCTTGAGTCCCTCCCTCCCTTCACCTCCCCTTGCCGACATGTCAAGGAAATCCCAGTGTGTCAGTCTGGCTGTTGTCACTGGAACCTAGCTATGTAGGGAATTAGAGAGTCGCTCTGCCTGCGGCTACTGCCTTAGTACAGGAAGCACTGTGGCCGGCCGTTAATGAAGGGTCTTGAGCTCTGATCGCGGCCACTCCAGTTTTATTTCAGGAGGCTACGGTGCTCTCACATCCCTGGATTATAGTCTGGGCTTTAGGTTCATCCTGCCTAGTGTCCACGACTTGAAATCTCTGGGAAGAGAGACTAAGGTTTCATCCCAGTTTGTCCCAGAAGGCGCCTGAGTTCCTTATGCAAATTTGCTCACATCTTCCCAGTAAGTTGCAAGTCAGTCATATGCAAGCTGCCAGAGTAATCAGTTTGCTACAGATGGCGTGTCAGTTATCTTTTGCTACATACAAGCTACCCCATCACTTAGTGACTTAAAATAAGAGCCGTTTATTGCTCATGATTCTACAGTCTGGGGCTGCACTGAGGCTGAGTAAATCAAGAAGGCATCACTCACAGGCCTGGCCCTTCAGCTGCTGTGGCTGGAACAGCCCAGGGCTGGTGGAACCTTTCTCTGTGGAGGGTAGTCTGACTTACGTGGGGTAGCTCAGCATTTGAGGAGAGCAGAAGCTGCCAGCCCTCTTAAAGCCTGGGCTCGCAAGTTCCAGACTGTCACTTCCCCAAGGTCAGGTTCAGGGGAGGAGGAACAGACCCTCCCTCTCAACTCCCATAAGGGATGGAAAGGATTGTTACCGGTTGTAGACAACCTACCCCAGTTACAATAAGTCCTGCCCCTGGACAATTTCCGGAAATGACAAATGCACTCCAAACCTGCAGGTTCCATGACAGCACGAGAGAGGGCATCGAGGGCTGCTCCCAGGGGTTACTGAGGGCAGGACACAGCGGCAATTGTGGGGCAAGGTGGGGGCAGGAGAGGAACCCCACTCCGGGAGTCGCTCATGCCCGTCCCACAAGCCAGCTCAGGGACTGGCTTTAGAAAGCCTCAGGAAACTAGAACTGCTGACGAGCAAGTCCCTCCAAGGCCGTGCAGACCATTTCACGCAGTGTGAAGCACCGTCAGCGTGGTCAGTAGTTAATGGCAACACGAGTTTGGTTAGTAGGAGATTCAACCTGATCAAAGGCAGGAGTGGGCCGTAGGGCCCCCGACTCTTGCAGTAAGATGGGGACCACCGGCAAGCAGATTGTGTGGCAAACTGTTTTTTGGCAAATCAGTCTGTTATCTGCAGAGCACTTATAGTTTACCATGTACTTTCTCCTTACTTAGTTAATGTGGCCGATTTAAATCCATCTCAAAAGCTGATAGCTCCGGCTCTAAGTTCATGATATTTTCGTTTACCCACAGCCACTATTTCTCTTAATCAAGACAAGCAGAGGAGGCTTCAGCTGGAATTTGGACTCGTCTGGGTGTGTCTGGGGAGCTCATGGGCAGGGTCACTAGAAGCATCTGGATCCAAAGGAACGAGGAACACCTGGAAGAACACAGCCCGAGAGACAAGGCAGCCACGTGGGATCAACTTGACCCAGTTATAAAAAACTCCTATTGGGGTGAGAGGGAGGCGAGTTTGATCTTGAAATCCGTGACTCTGATTTGTCACCTCTGAAACGCACATGGATTCATTTCTGGGGCCTAAGAAGATAGAAGCTGAGGGCAAACAGAAGATGTTTTGCTAACAAAATCTGGAAGCAGTACAGCAGTGGGAGCCTTCCACAGTCCCAATCAAGGGGGGGCCCTTCCCACAGACCATGTGCTGTATCTGTGGGGACAACTCCAAGAAACGCTCAGGGGGCGGAGATCCTTCCTGAGCAAATGGGCGAACGTGGGTTCTTACTGTTAATGGGCCTACCTCTGTGCTTGCAGCCTGGGGAAACTGGGATCCCCGGGGAAAGCTATGCAGATAAAATCACAGCGCATTCGTTCAGTAATTGTTGTCTGTGATGTGGGCATAAATCTGTTCGGTTTTTGAGATACACAAAAGGAAAGTGAAAAAACACACTGTTCACTTGAATGACGGCTCCCCATGGACTTACCAGGGAACTAAAGGATCGCATTAAGACATGCATCTACCCTCCTGAAGACAAAGAAATTCTGGAAGTTAGAGTGGGACACCAGATGTCAGGAGTCCCACTGGTGTTTCTTGTGCCCTCGTGTGCTGTCAGGTGACTTGGAAATTCACTTAACTTCTGTGGTTCAAAGTATTTGGAAAATATACTCCAACATTTTCTACAAATTCAGTGGTTCTCAAATAGTGTGAGGCAGGAAGTTAAAATTCATGAATGGACGTGAATTTAGAGCAAGTATCTGCCCAACTTCCAGGTTAAGACCTGGTTCTGCTGCAGGCTTTTCCAAGTGCATGTGGGTTTTTTGGGTGAAGGTCTTATGCTGCTTTTCAAGGAAAGCTGTCTTCGCCATGGTCCTGCGGCACGAGGCACATGGTTCTGAGAGCTCTAAGACTGACATGTTTCAAGATACTCACAAGCCACTCTTTTCAAGTAACTTTTTGACGCAGAGCCTCCGGCCCAGCAACTTGGAGGAGTTGCAGATACGCTGACCTCTGGGGCGTTGCTGTTCTCCTTTCTTGTGCGCATCCTGGTGAGCAAGAGACACAGAATCAAAACCCCACGGTTAGGCTTTGAGCCGAGCCAGAGTGCACCCCAGATCAGCCCAGGCTGCTGTCTTCTACTAGAAGCCAAACCAGACCCAAAAGCTAGATTTCAAAGTTTGCCACTAACCAAACCAAAGATTTTCCAAAAGCCCAGCAAACCTAGCGTGAAAAAATAACGACCTCTATCAATTTTTAAAAATGGAAATGAAAACCTGAACTGGAACAAAAACAAAGCATAGAAGTGCTCTCCAAATGGGACAGTTATTGTGCTTGGTTCAAGTGTCTAGTAAATCTAAGGTCACAGTCCGTATTAGCTGTAGAATTCAACCAGAGGAAGCCTGTCTCTTAGAATAACAGCTATTTCCCGGGCACTTATGTGACTTCATGCTTTTATTCGTTCGATCCTCCCAATACCTATTAGGCTGGTTCCATTCTGGTCCCATCTTACGGAGGAGGAAACCAGGGCACGGGGAGGTGGGGAACGCCCCCTTGACTCGCTGAGCCGCTGGCACTGGGATCCGACAGCTCACTGTACCTCCCCTTGTGCCAGAGGCGGACTGTGAAACTGTCCAGGTGGGACCATCATGGAGCGAGAGGCTCCTTAGCGGAAACCTTGGCACTCAGGAAGCTTTCATCATATGTGGAATATGAAATGATATTTTTATTACCCAGTCATTGATGTGGGTTTTTAAATTAGGCGGCTCAGGAAATGGCACCTTATAATTTTGTAGCACATGTTTAAACAGATTTGGCACCTTGGAAGACCCCTAAGCTCCCAGGAGCAGGCCACAAGCTCTGCTCTGGAGCTCCTGGGCATCTCCAGGGTGTGCTGCTGCGCCTCTGCTCTGTCCTGCTCCTCTGCCTGCTGTCTCTGGCTGCCCATTGCCTCCCCCCCACCCGACCTCTAAGGAGGCTTAAGGAGGACTGTTGTTTGATTATGCTTGCGTTTGACTTGGGCAGTGCCATTCAGAACTTCCCCAGCTCCTTCCAGCAGCCTATGAGTCCTACCTGGGCCCACGGAACGCCTCCCAGGGGACAGCTCAGGGGAGATGCCTAAACCCTTTGGCCGAGTGGAGCCTCTGATAGCACATATCCCTGAGGAACTCAAAGCATGTCCCCACCTCTGTTGACTCCAAGGCCATATCCCTGGGTGATCGGTAATAGCCATGCTTTATTCCCCTTGGAGAAGGAGAGAGGATTCCTTGGTGAGGCAGGTGGATGAGGATGAGCAGACCTGTTCCTGGGCATGCACAAGCCCAGGACCTCCAGAAATACATGGGTGAGGATGCTGAGGGCCTGCATTCATACTAGCAGGGACTCGGAACCATGGGAAATTGGGTATTAGTGTTGGTGGGGCTTTATTTTCACCCTGTATTTGTAAGTGTGGACTAAACTCTTGTAACAAGTAGACCCAACTGTACTGTCTCAAGACAACGCAGGTTTATTTCTTGCTTGCATAAGTAGTTCTGGACAGCTGTTCAGAAAGGCAGGGTGATTCTCTTCCATGTCTTTCAGGGACCCAGGCTCCTTGCGTCGTGTGGCTCCATCATCCCTTAGGGCCTTGTGCATCCAGCTGATGGATGGAGAAAACTATGGTAGATCATACGTGGGAGACTTTAGGACCAGGCCTGGAAGTGGGACACCTCATGCCCTGTCGCATTCCATTGGCTAAAACTCAACCATGTGACACATTTCCCAGCAAGAGAAGCTGTGAAATGGATCTAGCTGTGTGCCCAGGAAGAAAGGAAGAAAGGATTTTGCTAAGCAGCTGTCACACACCTACAGATTGGTAGACCTGAAACCCTTTGGAAGTTACTTTATAAAGAATCTAAGAGAAGGCAAAAGGACATCAAGAGAGAGATTTAAAAATGATTACTGACAATAGCAAACTAAATAATTGTAAGATTACAGGTTAAAATTACTAGCCCAACTTAAAGACTCCATCTGTTCCATGCTGAGAAAGTCATCCTAAATCTTTCATGCCAAAACTGGCAATCACTGCTTCATGTGTAATAATTGACTATTAAAGTAAATTCCCATTCATAGGGGGAAGATAAACTGAATCTTGGGTAGATCGTCCCTTTAGTAATGATATTCTCAGTGACTGGGTAATAACCTAAAAGATGCTTAGGTTAAATGGGAAAAGCGGGACAGAAAGTTGTATACTCGGTATGATGTATAACACTAAAAAACAAATGAAAACCCCAAAAAAACCTGCACAGAGAAAAGGCAGGAATAAATATATCAAAACAGTAGCACTAGTTGTCTTTGGGTAGGGGAACTCCACCCTAGCATGGGTTGTTCTGTAACGGAGGTAGGTTGCAGAAGAGAGAGTCAAATGCCCTAAGAGGCCCCGCCCTTGTCTGTCCTAAAGCAGAGCTTTCTTGCACGTTCTCTTTCTCCCCTTCCTGCTCCAGAGGGTTGATCTGGATTAGACATCACCGTCCTGTCTCCCTCGGAGCAGTAGAATGTTCATGCTTACCAATTCACTTCCCACTGACCCAGCAGAAGCCCCAGTGTCCTCACCTTCTGCTGTCAGGAAACAGGAGAGAGGCCCTCGCTCACAGGACCACGTGGCAGGGTTTCCTGGGCTGGGCAGGTCCAGGTTACACTTGGTGTTTTCATCATGAGGATCTGTTCATGAGCCCCAACTCTGCTCCTGTCAGCCCCCTTCACCAGCGTGGCGCTTGTCAGCATCAGCTGTTAATTTAATGTATGTGCTATGTGTTAATGCTGTGTGTTCGTGTATCTGCGCACACATGCAAACACACATCCTTTTGCTAACAGGTGTCAAAGACTGAAGAGGAATTAAGATCTGCAACCAGAAAACTTTTCTGTTTTCTGTTCTAATCAATAGCTGACTTACATTAAGGTCTGGGGGCTTTGGATCATGTTATTATCTATGAACAAATAGGAGGAGATGTTTAAGCTGAGACTTGAAGGAAGGAGGAAGGAACGTGATGTGTGTCTGTGAAGGGCTTGAGATGGGTGCAGGTGTCTGGGAAGAGGCGGTATAACTGGATCCCAGAGAAAATGGGGTGGAGTGCAGAGGGGAAAACGAGAGGGCGTTGAGGGAAGCAGAGGTTGGATCAAGCAAGGTCTTAAAGGTCACTGTGAGAAGTTAGGCTTTAATTCTAACTACAATGTGAAACCACTAAGCAGTTTTATGCAGAGAAGTGCATAAAATGCATCATGATCTGAACTATGTTTTGAGAAGAAAATCAGTCCCTGGGGCAGCTGTGTGGAGCGTGGACTGGCAGAAAGACAGGAAGAATGGTGAGTGGAGACAGTGGAGGCCATCTTGGAGGTGATTGAGGCTGTCCAAGCAGAAGATGCTGGTGACCTGGAAAGGACAGTGGTGGGCTATAGATTCAAGAATATTTTGGGCTTGGAAGTTACACTTCCAGGGCTTGCTGACGGACTGGATCTGAGGAAGGAGCAAGAGGGGCTGATCGAGGAAGAATCTGAGATGCCCAGCTTGAGTAGATGCCGCTGCCCCGGCTGGGATAAGAATATCAAGATGGTAACAGAAACAGAGAGTCCCATTTTAGATGTGTCAAGTGTGAACTGATAATTTATGCTTTTGATTTTCTAGAAAGAACCACAGTTGAACCTGTGATCGAGTATCTAAAATTTTCAGTAGAAACTTAAATTCAGGACGGACTCTGAGTGATCTCAGTCACTTTTCATTTTGGGATCAGTTTCAAGATATCATATCCCAAACTGGAAAGCAGGCTCCTCCTTTGAACAATGAAGACAGCTGCATGGCAGTGGAAGTCAGACTCAAGTCAGTTTTGGAGAGACTAAAACCGTAGGGCTCACTGGAGGACCAACAGGCCAGCAACTTTCTTGAGAATTCTGCAAAGCCACCCTGCAGATGAGTGACCAGCCCTGCCATGTGTGTAGGAAGGGCGAGGACGGGCCCGGGGGCCGTAGCTAGGACCAGTCATCGTCTCCTACTCTGTTCCCATTTTAGAGCTCAGCAAAACCCCAAATGCATTTGGGCCCCAGACTCCCTTTCTTCTGCGTGGAAGTCCCTACATATTTCAGGGAAATCTGTAACCGATTTGTGAGCAAGCTGCCTACCCTGGAGCAACTTTGTCACAAAATAGAGTATTTTCGCATTCTTGTTGAAACCACTGATGTGTCCGCCCCCAGCACACTCCCACCCCACCAATCAGGGCTTCTTTCCGCACATGTAACTGTCGCAGAATGGATGCCAAACCCAGCAACTGGTTATCTCCAAAATAATTTCCATCTTCCGTGGGGCCGTGTGCTCCAGGGGAGTAGTTAGAAGGTATACTGTAAATTAGAACAGCTTATTTTCAGAAGCCACGTTTTAGAAACTTGATAGCAGCTCTGTGCTCTTGATAACTGTGCTTCTTGGAGGGCTGCGCGCACGTCTCTGTTGATGCTGGACTGGATGCTTCCAGATTAGCTGGTTGGATCAGTCAAGTGGCTCAAGCCTCTTTTCTTGTATTTTGGGCTCTTGCAAACCCATATTGCTCCCCCCGACCCCTTCCCTCTGGGTTGAAATTCTGTGTATTTCAGATAAACTTTATCCATCTGTTTCTGATTCATTTACCCCAACTCATCATGATATTTGTTTTGCAAGAGATATTCAACAGCTAAAAAGCTATTTTCAAGTTCTTCGCAGAGAAAAACATGTCTTCTCATGTACAAAGAGAATACCTGATCTGATAAAAGTATCAGTCCCTAAAATGTAGTCAATCGAGAAGCCAAGATGGTGCAAATAGAGGTTCAGAATCTGGCTACTTGTGTAACCTCCATTTTTACTAAATCCCCGTTGAGGAATGAGGAGCGGACCCACTCCTGTGGCCTTCCAGGCTTCATTCCTGGGATGCAGGGTCGAGGAGGGGCAAGGAGACAGAAGACACTTCCCGAGTCCTGACCCTGGAGTCACATGCTTGAAGGAAGCGGACAGCAGCAGAGGTGCCGAGGGTGACAACACAGGATGAGGGGACTCCTAGCAGACGGGACAGCAATGCCAGCTGAGGGCAATCCATGGAGACCCCGAGCCCGACCCCACGGCAACAAAGAGGACGTGAGATGGTTGCTCTAATTAGGAGGAACACCGTGCCTCATTTCAGGAAGCCTTCGAGGCTGCTTATAATAGCTCGTCCAGACTCCAAGTACCGGCAGTGCACTGGAAGGGCAAAGTCCTCCTGCAATAGGAGAGGACCTCTGCCCGGCTCAGTGGCCCCCAAGAGCATGGCAATGAGCAAACTGAGAAGGATGACCCCCCAGGAAAAAGGAGGTGCACAGCCCCCTGGTGGGCCAGCACAGGAGCCCAGCCGCCCTGAAGGGAGAGCATGCAGGCCTGGGCACAGGCTCGCACGGCTCAGTATGTTCATGTTGGTAACCGGGTTTTTGTGGCCATCTGCACCTCCCACCAATGGCCCCGACCTTCTGCTGCCCCTCTGCATCTGGCTGCGGCCACAGCCAAGAAGACAAGGGTCCAGCTCCCGTCACCACCAGCGTGTCTGGCGGGCTGGGGCTGAGGCTTGGGGAAACACCGAAGCAGGGGCAGAGGCGGGCGCCATCTGGGAACAATTAGAGGCTGACTTTTATCCTGAGGCCTCTATAAACCATCCATCAGGGAGGCAAGGAGAAAAAACACAACCTTCTTTCCCTTTTTATTTATTTATTCTCTGCTTTGTTTATAGTGACAGTGGTCAGTTTCCCTGAAAGGAAATCACTGAAAATTACAGGGTGTTTGGTCAGACTTTTTAAAAATTAATTTCCTCTATTTTTGCACGAATTTGATTTGCTCTCATTCCCTTCCACTAACTCATGCTTAGTGAAAAATCTCTTTTGATTTGTTCTTAATGTGGAAAATGTTGGCAGTTCCACATGGCAATTGGAAAAAATCCGAGGAGCACAAACCAGGTAGAGCTTTCCGCTGGCTTCCCAGAGCGAGGAGACGGCGTCTCCGAGGGGAGGCCGTGGACAGAGCCCCTCCCCTGGCCTTTGCCCCAGCCCCCGGGAAGCCACCCTCCCAGCTCACCCCTCAGTCCGCTAGTCAAACCCGTGGCTCCAAAGCTTGCTCTGTTTCTCCCCCCTCTCACAGTCCCCTTCTCTTCTTCTTTCTAGTCAAATTATCTTTCCAAAAGAGTACCCCTTCTTAAAGGCCCACTTCTCCTGCAAGGTGTCTGCTGCTGTCCCCAGACTGGAAATTCACTCTTCTGGAATGAGCTCAAGATGCTGCCTCCTGAGCTGGGACGGCTTCTACAGGAGGAAAATAGAAGGTCTTCAGGATTCAAAACAGGTCCCCCATCTTCCTTCATCACAAAAGAAAAACCCCCGGACAGGGGACATCGAAAGACATGGGGGCCTCCGAGGCAAGTGCCCGCTGGGGTAAGAACTCCTGAGGGACATTCAGAAAACCAATTCTGGATGACCTTAGACAGGTGACTACCTCCCAAAGCTTTAGTTTCCTTAAGAAGCTTCATCCTTCGTGCTGCTACTACTGTCCTTTCTGTGTTTGGAGGCTGTCACGTGCCAACTTGGTGCAGAGCTGTGCGCTCACATTGCCTTACTTCACCCTCATAACGACCCCAAGGGGTAGGTGTTTTTTTACAGATAAGGAAACTGAGGGTCTTGGAGATTAAATGGTTTTTTGAGAATTAAAACCTGAGACTCAAACCCAGATTCTAAAGCAGGTGCTCATAACCACCATTGTTTCCTTCTGCCCACAACCCAATAATAAGAGCTAATGGTTCTCGAGCATGTACACCATTCTACGTGTCTTCCGTGGTGAAAGTCCTTTAGCCTCACAAAGCCCTTTGAGATAGACTACCAGGAAGGGGTGGACCAGGACTTGAATGTGGGCAGCGAGCCCAGATTATGCACACCAACCACCGTGCCGGGCGGTGAGGCGTGGATGGAAAATGTTTCACTTGGGTTGTTATTTGAAAAACAAGGATGGTCCACCCTGAGCAGCACCAAGGGGCCCAGAGGCCAATTCTGGAAGTACCAAAGGGCCTTGTCAAAGGCTTTTCTTCAGAGGGCAATTCAAACAAGATACTGGCATGACCCTGGTTCTCAGCTTGCTCCTGGAAGCTCCATCCTTGGCGCTCACGCCTCAGAGCAAGTCTGAGCAGCGCCTTCGTGACTGCTTTGCTCATTGCCTCAAGCTTCCTCTTTGGCAATAGTTGAGCTCCTGTGGAAATGAGCTGTGGGCCCCTGTGGGCTGAAGGAGATCCACAGAGGTGCTTCCAGGCCCTGGGAGCTGCTCCCTCCGCAGGCAGGCATCCTGTTCCAGGACTCCAGCCAAATGGATGGCCTCACCGCCGGCCTGGCTGCTGCTGGTCACAGGGGCTACCACCTGCCCACTAAATTTTAAGTCTCATCTGGACATCACCCTCCTCCTGTCACTCAGCATTCTAGTCTGGTCTGAGCACTTCTCTCCAGTTTTTCTGGCCATTTCATTGTGGTGGCTCAGTTCACCCTCATTCCCAAGGCCAGGCATGGTTTGGTCAGTTACAGGGACATGACACAGACACCCCAGTAAAATCTGGGACCTCGAACAAGACTCCCGCCTGGGCTGAGACAATGCTGGACTGTGGGGTCACTGCCCTATCTGTGGGAGCTGGAGTCTGCTTGACCTCAGTGAGAGAGACATTTGGGCACAGGTAGCCCAGGTGTGCAGTGCTCGTCCCTGTGGAGGAGGGAGGCACACAGGCTTTAGCTACACAGTGCCAGGTGATCCACATGCTGTGTGGCCTCGAGCTAGTTACTGAACCTCTCTAGGCCTCAGTGTCCTCACCTTTAACATGGGGCTAATAAGAACTACCTTCTGTTTAACCAACACTTAGATTGTGATTGCTTTGTGCCAGGCACCATTCTGTCTGCTGTCCATGCAGTCACTCGTTTAGCCTCATATCAACACTGTGAGGTGGGAGCTATTGCTGTCCCCATTTACAGCTGAGAACACTGAGGCCAGAGAGGTTCAGTTACTTGACCAAAGATGCCTAGCATGAGGATGGCTCACAGATGCTCAGCAAATGGTAGTTCTTGCCCTGTAAAGATGTTGTCCGGACACAGCAAGACTTGGCAGGGCAGGGGCAGACCTTGTTCCCAGAACTAAGCAGGAGGCAGAGATGAGCCCAAAGTTCTGGGACCAGAGAAGGGCCTGGAAAGAGCAAGGCAGGGCAGAGCTGGGATGCAGATGGGCAGGGAGTGTGGGAGACACAGCCTCAGCCCAGGGGACAGACAGGGGCTAGAGCTGAGCTGGCAGCCGGGGCCCAGGGGAGGAGGGCTGCAGACCTTGGAGCAGGCCAGGATGAGGGCCACATGCTATGTGACTCTTTCCAGTTGCTAGGTGACACCAAACACAGGTTGAGTTAGCAAATCTGCAGCAAGGGAAAATGTCCATTTCCTCCTTGTTTCTCCTATTTACTTAGTACTAAAAGAGGAAAGTTTTATTTTCAAAATGTACCGCTAGCCCTCCACACAGATGCAGCTGGAACCTTTTCTCTTTCTTTCTCTTCTCCTCTTTTGGAGACAAGTGGTGAGGAGTCCTTGGTTTTCCTGTTATACGTTTTATTTCTATCCTTTAAATAGCTACCCTAACCATGCAAACGACCCATACTGACCTAACAGGGTCTGAGGTTAATCAGCATCCATTCCCTCCATCCTAACAAAACGAGGTCCATCAAAGGCCTCACCTCTGATTACCACCCTCATCTTCTGTTACTGTTTTCTAGTATGTTTTTGTTTTTAACTCCTTCTACTTCAAATCCGTTATTATTACTATTTTAAAAATCAATAATAATTTAGAATTAGTCAAGATTTACCAGTTTCTTTCCTCACTATTTTTTTCTTGCATCTCCTTCTTTCCCTAAGGACTAAATTTCGTGTTTCCTGGGGTTTGTCCTTTAGATCTTTGAGTGAGGGTCTGTGAGCTGTACATTCTCTTAGTCTCTGCATTACTGGAAGAATCTGTATTTTACTTCCTTGAATGATAGGTTATCTACACATGGAATTTTAGGTGGAGCTATTTCCCTTCACAGGCTTAGGATATTATTGCATGTTTTCTGGGCTCTGTTGTTGCTGATGAGAAGTCTACCATCAGTCTGTTATTCCTTTAAAGATAATATACCTTTCCTTCATAGTTGCTTTTGTTATCTTTTCTTTGTCTTTGGTGTTCTGAGCGGTGGATTCATTTTTATCTAGCTTGCTTGGAACTCCGAACATGTATGTCTTTAATAAATTCCAGAAATACGTTAGCAATTATCTCCAAATATTTTTCCCCGTTCTCTGAGTTGACTTTCTCTGCAGCTGCTATTACATGTGTGGCATCTATCTTCCATGACTCTTCACCTCTTTTTCATATTTTCATCTCCTTCTATATCTGTGCTTCAATCTGAGTAATTTCCTCAACCCTATTTCCCAGTTCATCAATTCTCTCTTCAGCTATATCTAATCTGCTGTTTAACCTGTCCATTGAGGTTTTTTGATTTTTTTTTGTTTATTTTTTGATGACTGTATCTTTTTATTTCTTCAAGTTCCATTTGGATCAACACCGAAAGTAATTTTTTCTTCGTGACTGTTATATTTTTGATATATTGCTAGCAGGTAATGATAGATAATGATGGTTGTGCAGAATTCAGAGAGTTTGATATTCTTGAGTTTAACAGGTTAGTTCATTGACTTTCGTACTTCTAGTGGCATGGCCTTAGAGTTTCAAATAAAATTTGCCTGTGCTGGACTCACTGCCCGTAACCACACCTTTCTAGTGTGCCTCCCCATACTACAGAGTCTGGGAGACTAAAAACCATGCTTCCCAGACTCTTTCAGCCAGAGTTCTGGATGACAGCTAAGTTCTGCCAGCTGGGTGCAGAAATGAGACAGAAGCCTACTTCCAGATGCTTTTGGCTATTTTCTGCTGGTAAAGAAGGTCATGAAGCTACAGGATCCAATGCCATTTACGTGGTTTGGGAAAGGCAGTTGAAGCACTGTGCCAACTAAACACAGTTTTTCAGTGTCCAGTCACCAGCTTCTTGAGTGTTTAGGAGCAGTATTGGTGGTGGTGACAGCTTCCTGCTGTGGTTTCCTGATTTCCGGTTCAGTTACTGAGGTGGTTCCTGATCTCTTGATCTCCACCTGATCTCCTGCCTTCCCCACCTTCCTGATAGAAAGGTCATTTCTACAGTGTTGTGGGAGTCTTTTCTGGTGGTCCAGCTTAGAACTTGTCCTCTCTACCCTTCCAATGATTTCATAAGCAACTACTTCATGGTATCAAATCCCATTCCACTTGAAATACAGAGTGGCTTTGTTTTTCTGCACTGAACCCTGCCTACCATATTATAATGTCAAAAATAGGTCTCTTTACAAACATAGTTAAGCCCCAACATCTTTTGGTATACAGCAATGGAAGGAGTAGGTGTTCTGGAGCTATATCTGGAGCCACATCTGGGTTGAGTCTTTCTCCTCTGCTTTCTGGCTTTGTGGCCTGCAGAAAGGAACTCATCCTCTCTGAGCTTTGGTGTTCTTTCTTCTGTGAAGTGGGGTTACAATATCTCATTCACAGGGTTCTTAGAAAATGAAATGAATTAGTGTATGGATTGTTCCTTGCACAGAAAAGGAACTTAACAAGATTTAGAAAGAATGTTGAGATAATATTTCCCCAGGGCATAGTTTTAAGATGAATAAAACTTTATAGATACAAATTTCCATCAATCCTAACCTAATATTTCTCATTTTTGTTCTTTTCTTTCTTTTCCTTTTTTAACAATCTTTAAAGTGAGGTCTTCTAATTCTTTCTCCAGTTTACCTGGGTGGTGTTAAAACCTCTCAAAATGACCAACTCTTGTTATAAATATTTATGCTTAGCAAAGCACTGTTTTCCAACTACCAACTCTCACACTACCTTCTCCCCAGTTCTCTAAGACATGATGGAAACAGGCAAGATGCTGGAGACGTAGTTAATCATAGCTAGAGTCTCTCAGATCACATGCGCCAAATCCCATGAGACTCACCAAACTCTCCTTAGGAGAATAAATCACTCCAAATTTGCTTTTGTGTAATTTCAAAATAAATGCCAGGCATGGAGCTTTCTTTTATACACAATGAATTTCTCTTCCTCTCTTTCCTTTACATGGACCAGAGGTATAGAGCATCACACTCAGTGTACAGCGCCTGTCACGCATCAGTCTGCAGGGTCGAGCCCTTGTTCCATTGATTCTCCATTTCCTGCCTCAATTCTCTCTCCTCTCCTCAACCACTCTAATGTGCTTCATGTGTATCCTTGAACTTGTATACATACTTCCAAATCCTTAGTATGGTATTTAAGTGTGCGAATATTTACTTTGTATAAATGATACTGTCCTGCGAACCTCATTCTGTTTCTTAGTCGCCCCCCCAGCACACTAAACACTGTTCTCAAGATATATCCATGTTACACCATGCTTCCCTGTTACACAGTACTGCGTAGTGTGTGTTCACCCCATTTTACTTCTCCACACTGAGGTTTCCTCCACCTCCCCCTTCCACAAACAGTCTGTGGTGAATACGCTCGTGCAGTTCTCTTATGGACCTGGAGGATGAATTCATTGGGCTACACATTGCAGGCTTGGGACTGCTGAGACATGAGGCATAAGCACACCTCATTGACTGTTGCCAGGTTGCCTTTCAGCATAAGTGCCCCTGTCCACACTTCCACCAGTAGTACACAAATTCCTGTTTCCCCAGATCCATGCCCCCTCGGCATTATCCAGCTTTTCAATTTTGACATCCCAGTATGTGTAAAGTGATAAATTAATTGTTGATTCTGTGTGAATTTCTCTGAGTTCCAGTGAGTCTGAGCATCTCTCCACGTGCTGCTTTAACCATTTGGGTCTCCCTTTTCTGCAGATCGCCCCATCACATCCTTTGCCCATGTTTTCTATTTGAGTTTCCTTTAATATATATTATAGTTTGGTAAAGCAAATCTCTCCTTTTTGCTCATCTTTTGTTGATGTAATTATTTGTGGACTTTTTATTTCCATAAAAATTTTAGAATAAATGTATTGAGTTTCTCAAAAAATGCAATGGATTTTTATATTAGGATTGTTTTGGATTTGCAGATCATTTAGGGGAGATATTTCAGCCTTACAATGTTATACCATCCCATCTAAGTGTATGGAGTATTTTTGCCAGTTATTCAGATGTCCTTTGGTATCCCTTACAAGAACTTTAACTTTCTTCCATGACATATTCTTTAAATTAAGTCCTAGATACTTCAGTTTTTCTGTTAATAACAATAATTTTGTTTTCCATTATATTTTTAATTGTTTGTTTCCAGTCTATAAAAAGTGCTATTAGTTGATTTTTTTTGCAAGTTAAAATCTTATATCTAGCAGCCTTGCCAAACCTCCTTATCAGTTCTATGAGTTTGTTGATTCCTTTGGGGGTTTTTCTTATTTGCCGGCAAGGACAGCTATTTCTTTCCTGCTAATCTTTATACCTTTTCTTATTGTCTTGCTCCATTGTGGATTTTTTGGGGGTTGGGAGTTTACTTATAGTTTTTGCCAGGACTAACACTTCACTAAATTGAAGCGGTGATAGTGAGATCCCTGTTTTCTTCCAATATTAAAAGGGATCTCTAAAGTTTCTCTATTAAATATGATGTTTACTGTAGCTTTTTGATACATATGACCTTTATCACGTTAAGGAAGTACTTAACTATTCCTAGTTTGCAAAGAGATTGTCTCACTGCTTTCAGTTGGCTGTAACAAAGTGCCATGGACTGGGTGGCTTGTAAACAACAGAAATTCATTCCTCACAGTTTTGGAGAGCGGAAGTCCGTGATGCAGATGCCAGCAGGGTCGGGTTTGGGGAAGGCCTTCTTCTGGACGGCAGCCTGCTGATGCGCACTTTGTCCTCATGCGGTGGAAGGGCTGCCTCTGGAGCCTTCCTTAGAAAGGCACCAATCCCACTGACGAGGGCCGAGCCCTAGGACCTGGTCACCTCCCAAAGGTCCCACCTCCTAACACCGTCCCCTTGGGGGCTAGGATTTCAGCATATGAGTTTGGAAGGGACACAAACATTCAGTCTCTAGAAGCAATTTTGTTTTCTGATCACATGTGAGTGTTGACATTTGGAAAGCGCTTCTTTGCATCTAGATGGAGGGGATAATGTGATTCCTTTTCTCCTTAATCCATGAATGTGAGGAATTATATTGACAGATTTTCTGGTTTTGAACTATCCTTTTCTTCATGGGATATTGGGATAATGTGTTGTTGCTTTTTAAAATAAGATGTTGAATGCGATGGGCTAATATTTTATTTGAAATTTAAAAAATTTACCCTCCTTGCCAAACATGTTCTTTGAGAATCTGTACTGGAAATAGAGTTTCAAGCCACAAAACTGTACATCATGTTTCTTGCTCAACTTTAAGAAATCATAGATAAGGATCTGGTAGAGAATTAAGAATAGTAAAGGGCATCAGTGTTACAGTAAAACAAAGACATTTACTTTATTAATTGGACTTATTGTTCTCTTTGGGAGAGAAAAGCTGCTGTAGTCTGAATGCTTATGACCCCAACCCCGCCCCAATTCATATGTTGAAATTGTAATCCCCACGGTGATGGTATTAGGGGGTGGGGCCTTTGAGAGGTGATTAGGTCATGAAGGTGGAGCCCTCATGAATGGGATTAGTGCCCTGATAAGTGAGGCCCAAGAATGCTCTTGCCTTTTCTGCCATGTGAGGTTATAGCGAAAAGATAGCCGTGTGCGAGTCAAGAAGTGGAGCCTCACCAGACACTGAACCTGCAGGTGCCTTGGTCTTGGACCTCCCAGCCTCCAGAATGTGAGAAATAAATTGTTGTTTATAAGCAACCTAGTCTATAGTATTTTTGTCATAGCAGCCCGAATGGAGTAAGACAAAGTTAATGAGAGACAAGAGCTAAGGAGAGAAAAATCTCTGAAGTCACCAAATTTTCTTTTTTTCCAACTATGACTTTGAATAATCAGTCTCATGATTTTCTTTTTTTTTTTTTTTAAAGATTTTATTTTTTCCTTTTTCTCCCCAAAGCCCCCCAGTACATAGTTGTGTATTCTTCATTGTGGGTTCTTCTAGTTGTGGCATGTGGGACGCTGCCTCAGCGTGGTCTGATGAGCAGTGCCATGTCCGCGTCCAGGATTCGAACTAACGAAACACTGGGCCGCCTGCAGCGGAGCGCGCGAACTTAACCACTCGGCCACGGGGCCAGCCCCCAGTCTCATGATTTTCTATCAAACTGTCATTTCTTTTCATTCAGTGCTTCATTTTTTTATCTTCCTCAAAGATCTAGCAAGATTGCCAAGAAGTTCCAACCTTTCCCACATGTGCTAGAAGACAGGCTCCTGGTGAGGCAGAGGGATAAACTCTTCAACCCCAACACCCCCAGGAGCCTGGGCGGTCTCCACCTGCCCTGGCCTGCATGGCTCCTCAGACCTATGGAATCATCTGTGGTCCCAGGTCGGTGGAAGAGGATGGAGCGGGCAGAGCAGGACCTTGTCTGTTCCTTTCTCACCATAGCAACGCTTTTCCCTGGAGGTGGGAAGCCCTCCCTGGCCATTGCTGGCTTCTCCGTGCAGAGCGTCCTCGGGGTCAGCGGTGGAGAGACGCAAATTGGTCCCTCTGAGAGGCCAGGGATGATGAACAGTAGGTGAGCACATGATCCTGCGCATCCACACTATTCTGAAGAAAACGCAGGACCGTAATTCAAAGGTCTTATTTTCGTTGGTATGTAAATGAGAGCTTCAAAATCTCTTGGTGGAAAATAGATGTTTTTCTCCTGAGTTTCTCTGATCTCTGCATGTCGCCAGCTTTCCCAGGACTAGGTCCCACTGACCCTGCTGAGTCCACCTCTCAGAAATGACAGAAGGTGCTTCGGAAGCTGGAGTGGGTCACTGCGTGAAAATCGGCTTCCATTGCCTCTACTCCCAGGTGGAGAATCTGCAGACTCTCCCTCAGTGAAAGGAGCTGCGTATTGTTACACTAGTGACGGGTCCACCCAGCACTGTCCAGGGGCCACTCAGTAAGTGTCAGGCGCTGTGCTGACAGTGTTGAGTCAGGATCTCATTTAATTAATTGTCCAACCTGATAGGCAGGGCTTGTGATCCCCATTTCATAGATGGTGCAACTACAGCTCAGCAAGGTTAAATAACTCACCCAAGGTCACACTGCTGTGTGAGTGTGGGTGGGTGCTGGGTGCTGGATTTAACCTGGCCTTAAGCCTGTTTTGCTGCCTCCCCTAAGCTTTTAAGCAACATGATGGAGTTGTGCTGACATCTCAGAAGAGAGAGCACCAGAAAGGAAGTCCAGAAACCGGGAGTCTCGTCCCACCTCTGCCCCCGCTTGGCTATGGGACTCTGAACTATGGTTTCTTCCTCTATCCAGTAAGCAGGCTGAGTAGATGACTTTTAAAGGCCCTTCCAGCCATGCTTTTAGGGCCAAGAAAACATCACACGCTATTTCACACTAAATTCTACCAAATTCCTCACGCCCAGAACGAAGTGTCCCACATGGAAGAGCCCCCAGTTAACAGCTTTGCGGGTCTGGGGTGTGGACGAGCGACTTCACAGGGCAAACAAGCCAAAACCATCCCCACAGGCAAAGACCACCAACGCGCTCTCCAAAACTGTGTTCTGAGTGGCTGGCCATGATGGAAATCTGCAATTAGCTGTTTTAATCCCTAAAATAGCTTCGCTACTGTTGTATACAGTCACGTAGGAAAAGAAAAAACCAGGGGCCACCACAGTCAGGTCAGAGGGGAGCTGGAGATTCAGGGCTCCGAGCGCCAACCTTCTGTTTGAGTTGTGTGTGGTTGCAGATAATGCTCTGATTTCCAGCGAGCTGACAGCTGGGATGAACGGCTGCTTAACCTGATTCGATATGCCTCAGCCACAGACTTGGGGCCATAGACAACTGCTCATTTGAAATGCATGCCACTGGCACCCGCCTGAAAGAATAAAGGGCAGCCTCAAACAGACAACACATTCTTGGAAGCAAACCTTATGGTTTCTACACAGAAAGAAAGGTTTATAACTGCCTGGGGTTCCTTTCCACTGAATATTCTTTGTCAAAGTGTGTTTAGAACAACTTGTAACTTTAGCACTTTACTGTAATTGCAGCTTGTCATTTAGGACCCAGTGTATGCGGGGAACCCAGGAGGCAGGGAGGAGGGGCCCCAAGAGCTACTGAATTCTTGTGTTGAATCCACTCTGTGTTCCCTCGGACCCTGGGGCACCTCCCAACCTTTCCCATCAGGACCCCGGTGTGGCCAAGAAGCCCTACTGCCTCCCCGCTGGTGGTCAGGACGGCACGGCATCAGTTTCACCACCAGCTAGAGTTGCTGCCCAAAGGATGTCTCCTCGTTGATGCACACGGCCGCCTGCTCTGCCACCGTTCTAGCTGTGGGTCTTAGCAGCACAAGGCCGCTCGAGGAGTCTCTGGGAGCCATGTCAGCACAGCTGCAGTATCCAGAGTGCCCGCATGGGAGGATCGTGGGAGAGGTCAAAAGAACTTCTTTGAGAATTTTTATCTGCATTTAAATGTAAGCACAAAATATCGTGGTCTGAGCACACACTGTTGGCCTAGGATTGCGAGCAACACCTCTTTAGCGCTCCCTCCCGGAAGGACTAACTTTCCTCTCTGCCGGTCTCTCGGGGAAGCACTGTGGCCTGAGATACGTGTGTAAAATGGAGGTGCACCGTGGTCGCGACCGCAGGGGAGGCAGGGAATCTGTCCTTCACAAGCCAGGTAGCAGAGCCGAGAACACATACTGAGGCACTTCAGTCATCCTTCTATACCTGGAAACTTTTTTCGAAAGTTGGAACCTACTCAAACACTAACGATAAACTATGAACCCTAAATCTTCCTCTTCGCTCCTCTCCAAATGGTAGATTTCTGCAAGTCTTCTAATAGGCCTTCCTGCTTCCCTTCTCACCACAGTGGTCAAAAGCCTGGCTGGGAGTCCCTAACTCAGTGTACGCAGTCCCTAACTCAGCACATGGAGTCTGGAGAATCTAACTCGAGTTTGAATCCAACAGTCTCTATGAGCCTCTGTTTCCGCATGGGTTAGTTGGGAATGAGATGAGGATCCCCTCACAGGATTGTTACAGGATGAGAGAGAGGTGTGTGTGCAGCAGTAGCACAGGACCCGACTCGTACTGCAGGCTGAGTGAATCTGGACATCATTATTATCATCAGTAATCCATCCTCCACCCAGTGATCAGCTTTGACTTTGCTTGAACCCCTCTTTGCTCGGTTTCCTGGTTTAGTTTCCCCCGTGGAGGCATCATTCTGCCCTGTAGTGTAATTGTCTGGGTACTTGTCTTGTTCCCTTTCTTAGAGTCATAAGCTCCTCGATGGCAGGAATTGGGTGTAATTCATCTGGGCATTCTGTGCGGTGCCTCTCACTCAGAATGTGCTAATTATATGTCAGCCCCTGCTCTGAGACCCTCCAAGGGGCCCCAGAGCCCTCTGATTGAGGTCCAGGCTCCCATCTTGAAGTCTGAGGGTCCTCAATTAGAGCCCCAACTGTGTCTTGAATTCCTACTGCCTTACACATTTGCTCATGCTGTTGATGCTTAGAACCCCCTTCTCACCTCCACCTCTTGAACTCTCATTCATCCTTCAAAGCCTGGCTTAAATCACACATTCTCAGTGACATATCCCAGAAGACAACAGTCAGATGGGCTTCTTCCTGCCTCTCACCTCCTATAAAATTTGACTTTAGTCTAGGGGTCAGCAAATTTTTTCTGTAAAGGGCCAGATAGTAAATATCTTTGGCTTTGTGGGCCATACAGTCTTTGTCATAATTACACAACTCTGCAGAAGCAGCCATAAATAATACATAAATAAACTGGCATGGCTGTGTTTCAATAAAACTTTATAAAAACAGGTGGCGGGCCAGATTTGGCCTGCAGGCTGTAGTCTGCCAGCCTCTGCTTTTGTCTTTTATGGTATTCGTCACAGGCTGCCTTTATATTATAGTTATTTGAAGTCAAATCTCCTCTCAACTTTTAGAATAAAAATTCCTTGAGGGCAAGGGCAGTATTTTTCTCTTGCCATCACTCATATCAGGCACATAGAAATTGCTTATTAGACATTTGAAGAAAGACCAGAAGAATGAGGGAGGTGAGAGAGCTTGGGGTGAGGCTGGGAGAGAGAACCCAGAGAAGGACACACATAGGGGATACAGAGAGAGAGTCAGAAAGACAAAGAGATGCAGAGACAGAAGCAAAGGCAGAAAGACTGGACGAAAAACAAGCAAGAGAGCCCACAGCAGACTCTTCTCTGTGCAGAGGTGTAGAGATTAAGAACCAAGTGTTCTGGACTAGATTGTGCTCCTCCAAAATTCCCAGATTGAAGTCGTAATTCCCAGGGCCTCGGAATGTGACTGTATTTGGAGATGGGGCCTTTAAAGAAGCGATTAAGTGAAAATGAGGCTGTTAGGGTGGCCCTAATCCAATGTGACTGGTGTGATTATAAGAAGAGGAAATTTGGATGCACGAAGAAACACCGGGGATGCACACGCACAGAAAGATGGCCACGTGCAGACAGAGGGAAAAGGTGGCCATCTGCAAGCCAAGGAGAGAGGCCTCAGGAGGAGCCACACCTGCCAACACCCTGATCTTGGGCTTCCGGTCTCCAGAATTGTGAGAATAAAAATTCCTGTTGTTTAAGCCCCCCAGTCTGGGGTATTTTGCTACGGCAGCTGTAGCAAACCACAGAGGGAAAGGCCAAGGAGGAAAACGGAGAAGGAAGGCCCAGTAAATGTGAACGGTTTCAAACACTTTGCCTGTTATTTCTCAACAGCTACAGCTTTCTGAAGACATTAGGGTTTTATTCTGTTGGGAGGTGAGGGTAGGGGGAGTGCAGAATGAATTCAGTTTCCAAGTCCTGGGTTTCAAGTTTTCGCTCCAAGCTTGCGTTTCTAGTACTGTCAAATCCTGGTGATTCTGACGGGCACTGTCTCGGCCAGTTGCCCCACAGTTTTCCAGAAACATTTCTTGTATGTCCACTCCAACTTAATCTCCTGAATACCTGCCATTTCTCATGGACTTTTGAAGGGTTTTGTTTGCTTTGTCGAGTCTAAGGAAAGCATTCGATTTTTCTCCCGTTGTAAAAACTCCAGTTGGAAGAAATAATTTTATTTTCCCCTCTAGGTTTATTTTGTTTAGCTAAAGCCATTAGAAATAGCTTCAGTTTTACATTTTTCTTGTCTGCTTGCAAAGTGTGTTGACACGGTGGTTGAATTTCAGTGGTTTGGATTGTTTTAAATGACTTCTGTGTTTTTGTTCCCGATTCCTCAAATACTGGTTGCTATCTAGGTGACCAGGTGAATGAGTTAATTAGTAATAAGTATTTTCGCTAAGTATAGGTTTAAATCGGTATACTGAAGTTGAAAACCAATGTTTCCATAGATACAAGACATCTCATATACCAAGAGACCCAGCGGCCAATATTTCTTCTCTGTAGCAATTGACCCTGAGACCTCACAAAGGCAAATCTTTGTGGCACTTGCTGTGGCCCCCAACCCTGGAGAGCCAAAACCACCTGTGAGGGTCTGAGTCGCACTTCCCTGGATCCTGTCTTCTGGCAAATGGTGCAGTAGGATGTTTCCACTTGACTAGTATAATTTTGAGTTGCTCGTACAGATTTCTGGACATCGTTACATTTTCTTAGCAATCCTCTGGAGTTAATGCTGTTTTTGTCATCATCATCTCCATTATACGGATAAAGAAACAGAGGATCACAGAGGCTGTCAAAAGCTGCCATGTATGTCAATTCTCTTTTGTGACTATGCCTTGCCAATCAAGAGTTTGCTGGCAGAGTCACTGGGGCAGGACCTGCATTCTTTCACTCCTTGATGTCCCCTCTTGGTACCTCATGATGTTAGGAACAGCATTATGCGTTATCGCTTTCAATAGTACTTGCAATTTAACAAGATGTTTACAAAATCCCCAGCTGAGGGGTTTCAGGGATCAGTGACAAAAAGGCAGTGTGGGAGAAACTCTTTTGACCTCAGACTTTCCTAAAGGTTCTCTTGAAATCACACGACAACGTGGCAGCTGGTCCTAGCCCTGCACACAAACCTGTTCCTTTGTCAGACAAACATGCCCTGAGGTGCACTCACTTCCCTAATAAAACTCTGAGGTGGACGGCGAGGGGGAGTTCCCCAGGGGAAGGCCCTCCTCCCAAAACGGAGCTCTCCGAGCCAGACCAGGAAAGCCTTGCTCGGTGCTGCTGGGGGGAGGCATGGCGCTCGGCTGCTGAGGAGGGTTGCCTCCTGTGGTCTGTGTGCGGGCAATAGCAGTTAGGACCGAGCCCCAAGAGGTAGGTAAGTTTTGAGCGGCGAGAATCAAGACTGGGAGAGGTATTGCCTCCCTACCCACCAAGAGAGTCTCCCTCTTTTGCCAGTTTTGGGGTATCTGGAGCTCCATTTTCTTGAAGAAACCAAGCATTTATACACACACATCAAATCACGAGAACAGCCTCTGACTGCTTGCCATGAAAAGAGACTTCTGCCTGAAGCCTTCATTCTGAGTTGGCACTGTTCCCTTATCAACTTGGAAAGCTGCCCTCTCCTGACAGGGTCCCTCCAGCGACAGAGCTCCAGTCCTCTGGCTGCATCACAGCGCCCGCCCCGGCCGCCTTCACACCTGCAGCTCCCTGATTTAATGAGGGCTGTCAGGGATTAGCAAGTCATGAACTCGCTTGCATCCGCCAGGCTCTCATGAATGAGGCATTTTGTTCAGCCGCCTCTCGCTTCGTGTTTCTTGGAGCCAACACACAGGGAAAAGGCAGTAAGTGAGCAGCTATTTTGGGCCAGGGTCTAATATTTGAATACTGCATGATGAAATAGTGGGCCTATCAAGTCTGTTTTTCTTGGTAGCTTTCTTTTCTCTCCCTCTTCCTCCCACCTCATCTCGCCCCCCGCCCACCCTCAGCCTGGCCTCCTAAACCTTGTGGTGCCCTTGCCGGTGGGCTGGTAACCCCACAACCGGTGAGTCACAGCTCAGGAACCGAAACGGAAAATTGCTCCCGCTGCTAATCCCCCGATGAATGGTCACCGGAAGCTGGACCTGGGAAGGACGGGCTGTTGGCCAACCTCTGAGCTTCCTGAGCTGGGCAGATTTAGAGTCCGACCCACACCGAATCCTTCTTGATCCAAGTTAATTTTCTGAGGGAAATCCGAGGAGGAAAAGCCTTCTAATTTAGTGGTGTTTTGAGGCTTAAAAAACATTGGTCAATAGTAGAAGGAAATAGTAGTGTGGACAGTCAACTGCTTTCTGTTGATGCATTTTGATCACCAGAAGTTAGAAATTTTCACCGTGAGGCCCTCCTCCAGGGCGAAGGCTGAGAGCATGAGTGGGCCAGCCTTCGGCCTTCAAGTGGGATTCCCTTTATTACAACCATAATAACTGCCGTTGTTAACAACAATTATAAGGAATTACTCTTTGCCTGTTTTCTAGCCATCGCCCCAGAGAAACCCAAAGCCCGCAGCTGCCATTGGAGAAGAGAACACTGTGATCACTTTCATCATCCTTTTTCGCCCTCCTTACAGCCGGCCTGAAAAGGCCTTGCATGGCCTGTACAGTCCACAGGATTCCTTCTCATATATTCTAGGCAGAAGAAAAATCCTACCTTGGTTTAAAATTTTTGTCCAGCATTAACATTATTTATCTATCCACACTAAGAGGAAGTGTTTCCTTTTCAAAATAGACCAGCATTTGGAACCTCTGGAAGATTTCTGTGGACGGAAAGACACGTGGAAGATGGAAAACAAAGGCGGACTGCCCGGAGGGTCATGGGTGAGGGGCTGGGAAGAGGAGGAAAGACCGTTATGGAGTTGGTGACCATTAAAACGGGGTTGGAGCAAGACAGCTTCGAACAAAGTAGCTGTTTGTGGCTGTAAAGAATGATTCTGGTCTGGGTGCACCACAAACCATGGGAGCATTCAACTTAGAGGCCCTTCGAAGGATTAAAACACGAACCCTGGACTTGAGTGTCGTCCTCAGACAGGCAGAGGCTGTAGTCTGGGACGCACAGCACATCATGTCTGATCCTCGGACAGCCTGAGGGACCAGCCTCCTCGCTCTCCAGCGTGGGCCCTGCCACTCGACTCTGCCCTTGGGGCCGGGGTGTCGGGGTGAGGATGAGCGCGGCCGTGCACAGCTGCACACTGTGGCTTAGATTTTGTGATTGCTGTGGACAGAGTGAGTTCACTGTGGTGTCCTGTAACCAAGATTGGTCGGCAATTCCGGAAATCTGAGGGTAAAAATAGCTGCAGGGCCGCCAACCCCAGGCTGGTGCCAGCCCGGTGGAGAGGAATGGCGAGCTGGAAAGTGCTGACTTTCGTGATCTTTTCTTCCTTCCGGTGGTGGGAGGTTCTCAGAATAAGAAGATCCGGGCTTTGGATTCCCCCAGGGTTTCTCGGTGCTTCCCAGGCCTGCTGAGTCAGTGCATTGGGGCCTGGGTGAGCTTTCAAGAAGGGCTGTTGGTTTCTGAGAGGGAGGGGTGAGGAGCGAGCCAACTTAGGCTCAGCATCAGGGGAGGTAACCGCCGAGGGCGCCCACTGGCTGTTGTCGACCTCCCATGGCTCCAACATCCTGTCAGAGAGGGTTCATGGCTTCCCAACCACCTTCCAAAGTAGACCCCTCAGGCCCAAAGCCTCTTCTTGCTCCACTGTTCTTGTCTTTTGTCAATTCTTCCTCTGAAGATTGCCATTTCTTTCTTTCTTTGTTTCTTTGTTTCTTTTTTTTTTTTGGTGAGGAAGATTGGCCCTGAACTAAGATCTGTTGCCAATCTTCCTCTTTTTGCTTGAGGAAGATTGTCCCTGAGCTAACATCTGTGTCATTCTTCCTCTGTTTTGTATGTGGGATGCTGCCACAGCATGGCTTGATGAGGGGTGTGTAAGTCTGTGCCTGGGATCCAAATCTGCAAACCCTGGGCTGCAGAAGCAGAATTCACAAACTTAACCACTGCATCACTGGGCCGGCCCCCGATCATTGCCGTTTCTTGACTAACATCTTCAGCCCAGGTTCTTCCTCTCCTGTCTCTCCAAGAAATCTGGTTAACTGACAAGTCTATGGTCCAGTTCCATCCCTTTGGTACCATCCCATGTGCTCTCAGTTTCATCTTAACCCTGAATCCCTCTGTACCCTATTCTCTACATTTTTCTGGTAAATGTTCATTGCAAAGACGCTCTGGGAGCCCCTCAGAGATGGAAAACGTAAACTTTCTACACCTGGTCCACAGAGAAGCTGGACTAACTTGGATGAGAGGAACGTGCATTTGAACTATGTGTACATCTAAATTGTAGAATGTCTCCAAAAGGGGGGAAGTCTTCTTAGTGTGAAGCTCAAATAATAGATTCAACCAGGCTTTACCAAAAGGTGGTATCAGCCCTTTGACATCCTGCTTTAATAACTTTATGAGAATAATTCTAATTACTAAGATACTCTTTCAAATTAAAAGTATTTCTGAAGTGAGTGGGTTTCGAAAATACCGGGTTGAGTCTTAAGTTTTCCTGGACCTTGCCAAACCCAGTTCACTCCTCTCATCACTGTGCTCATGCAGAACTTGATCTTTTAAATTAAATTTTTCAAATTTGTGTTTGTGAGTGTGTGTGAGCACTTAGATGCTTGCTTCTGGGCTGGTCTGCAAGCTCCCTTCGAAATGGAAAAGTTTATTCACTTCTGTATCTCCAGCGCCCTGATGAACTGGTTATTGAATTAGATAGGATTACACGGACTTAAGATTCTTCTGGGAAATCCTGTTTACATTATTAATTTGCTTGGCAAGTTCTCTCTTTCTAGATAGCAATAAGACGTCATTCACTGCCAGCCCCTGTCCAAATTTAAAGTTTCACCTTAGTGAGCCTCCATTACCTTTCCTGTCTGTGTTAAATTAGGTCTTTACTTCTTTCCCCGGTGTTCCCGGGAGATCTCCAGCCTGCAGCCTGGCCCCACTGCCTGGAGGGTGATGCCCATGTGGCAAGAATCAAGTGTTTGGCTTGTTGTATCCACCCAAACCCATCAGCCTCATCCTCAGCACTCAACCCAAGTCAGCGGCTTGGTCTCAGAGGGCAAGGTGAGGTTGGAGGCCCATCTGGTGCCCATGGTGGGATCATATTCTGCGGGCTTTGGCACCAGACCCAACTGAGTTACTCTCACTGAGACTCAGTCTCCTTTTATGCAAAGTGAAGAAAATAATGCCTTACTTGTAAGAACGCTGAAAGAATTGGTAGTAAGTTTGCAAAATGGTTATTGCAGTGGTTGGTAGCTGTTGACCGGAGGAAAATCTTTTAAAGATCCCTCACCATGGTTGAGTCACACCATCTGTACCAAGGACAGCACTTTGAGTGTCAGAGTCAGAGGCCAAGGAGATGCTGAAGAATTCAGAGGTCAGGTCTGTTTGCGGCAGGGAGTCTTGGCCCAAGAAGGAGGCGGCAAAGGATAGGAGTGGTGAGTATGAATCGAACCCTCGCTCTGAACCGAGCCTACACTGAACAATGTGTGTGGAACATTTAATCCCCACAACTCCCATTGATTTCAGCTTTATTGAGGTATAATTGACAGATAAAATTGTAAAATATTTAAAGTGTACATCATGATGCTTTGATATATGTATACATGTGAGAGGATTGCTCCCATCTGGTTTATTAACACATCCATTACTTCACATATGCACATATGTGTGTGTGCGTGTGTGTAAGAACGTTTAAGTTCTTCTTTCTTAACAAATTTCCAGTCTACGGTGTAGTGTTATCAACTGTAGTCACCAGGTTTTACATTAGGTCCTCAGACTTACTCACCTTATGGCTGAAAGTTCATACCTTTTCACCAACCTCTCCCTATTTCCCCCACTCCCAGCCCCTGGCAACCACTATTCCACTCTCTGTTTCTATGAGTTTGACTTTTTTTTTAGATTCCATGTACAAATGATACCATGCAGAATTTGTCTTTCTCTCTCTGGCTTATTTCACTCAGCAGAATGTCCTCAAGTTCCATCCATGTGGTTGCAAACGGCAGGACTCACAACTCCCACTTTACAGATTAAAAAACTAAAGCTCAGAGAAACTAAGTAACAGGTCCCAGATCACCCAGCAAGCTGAAGTCAAGTCAGCT
This sequence comes from Equus quagga, assembly GCF_021613505.1. Classification (NCBI taxonomy): domain Eukaryota; kingdom Metazoa; phylum Chordata; class Mammalia; order Perissodactyla; family Equidae; genus Equus; species Equus quagga. The sequence continues at coordinate 20,608,357 of NC_060281.1, forward strand.
CCAGATAAGAGCTGGGCATTGCTTCCGGGGTAGGCTCCTAAAACTTTCAGCCTCACTGACTCAGTGGGGCCCCTGGGCCTCCTGAGGTCGCCCCTTCCCTGGGCCCTGCAGCCAGGATCCAGCCCGGGGGGCAGGCTTGCAGGTAAAGGAAAGAACGAGACCTCGGAGATGGTGACAGGTGAACGGAACCACACTTCTGACGAGGAGACAAAAGCCTACAGAGATGAATGGAAAGCCTTGTCCCTTCATGTGACTGTTTGGGGCAGAGCTGGGACCATCCCAGTCCTTCCACGTGGGGATCAACTGAACAGGAGGGACCAGCCTACTTCCCCAGATCCTCAGCATCCTCTTCCTGACTCAGGCTTAACAAGCTCTCGGGGTGGGGCAGGAAGAGGAAAACTGACAAAACCAGTGATAGAAAAACCCCCAGATTGGAACATTTAGCTTCTTTCAGGACCGACTATAAACCACACCTCTGCCTGCCAAGCCCTAATCGTCATCCTCATGGCACAGTCCCTTCTTAGTCACTGTCTGCCCCTCCAGAGGGGCTTGTAAGACAATTACAAGAATCCAGCAATAATCTCTCCCTATTGACATCTTTCACTTTTTATTTCCCGGGTTTTCCAGAATTTGCTCTCATTAAACATCCAATCCCCAAACCAGCTGAACAGGCTTTTCGAAGTCTCCCTCTGCCTGGTTCTATTACTCGGATCAAAGTCCCATTGCAGTCCCGGGGTTTGTCTCAGCTTCAGAAGGATCAAAGGGAGAGAGACTAGGTCCTTGGAAGTGCACGGCCATGAGGAGCTGTGAGCCAGCTACCAGCTCCACGGCATTTTATGTTGGAGTTGCAGATGGAAGGCCCAGGCCAAGAAGGGGGTGCTTGCTGGGCAGAGGGGCCCTACACCCAGGAGGCATCTCCCAGTGACGGCTGTACCCTGAGGTCTGGGGGAAAAGCCAAGTCTGGTGTGAGAGTCACAGTTCGGATGATTGGCGCAACATCCAGAATGGAAGTTAGAGCATGCCTTCCAGCAGGGGCCTTGTTTAAATTCTCAACCCCAGCCCTCTCTATCTAGCCCTCACAGCACACATGGATACATACGCACATGCATGGATACACACATGCACACACACACTCACTCTGCGTGAAGAGGGAAGACGCAAATTCTTGGTCAGAGGCTCGATCTGGGATGACAAGGACTTAAAGACAGTGCTTCTTTGAAAGGCTGCTCCTGCCCTTCTGAGGTCAGAACTCGGTGGGGACTGAGGGGAAGTGGTCAGACCTACGAGTTATGGAGAGACCATGAGACCCCCTTGGCGTCTTTCCTCAACATCTCTGAGAACCACTCCCTCTTCTGTTGGTGTTTCGCCACATTGGGTCCTTCTGCACATGCCCCTGAAAGGTTGGATCCTGAGGGAGAGGTTCCAATCTTCCCCCTTGGGTTTCACACTCCACATCCCAACCTTGACCTTTTATAGTCTTAGCAAAATACACCTTCTGCAAAAAGTGAGTGTAATTCAGGAGTAAATCCCAGACTGGTGTAGGTGTCAGATTGTAGGCTAAATAAGCTGCTGGAACAGAGACCCCAATCTGACTGAAAGATATTTCTCTTTCACATGACAGTCTGGAGGGAGTGGCCAACAGGCAAGCTGCACTTCACACAGTCACTCAGCACCCAGGCTCCTTCCACCTTGTTGCTCTGCCGTCCTTTAGAGAGTCGTTCTCATCCTCATGGCCAGAGCTGAGTCACCACCTTGTCAGCGTCCTTGCTCACAGACAGAAAGGCAGAGCAGAAATGGAGGGCAATGTATTTTCAAGGAAGCAAGTGATGTGGAGGTTACATACCTCGGTTCTGCTCATGTTTCACCAGTGAGAAGTTAGTTACATGGCCATGTCCACCTGCTAGGGAGGCTGAGGAATGTGGTTTCTAGCAAGGTGAATGTCGGCTCCTGCAGGAATTAAGGTTTTTGTATGGAAATATAAATGTGGGCTTGTCATTTGCAGTACTATACAATGAGAATTCGTTCTTTGAATGATGACTCTGAGACACTCCTAGATCCCTATCTATCTATCTATCTATCATCATCTACCTTCACCAAGAATATGGTGGAAACCTTGGTAGGAAGATAGACTCAAGGTTAAAACATCAAGTAAACTGATCATTTGTTCATTCATTCAACAAACATTTATCAAGTTCTTATTCTGAGTCAGTGCTGGGCATTGAGATATACAGATGTGGAAGGCGTGTTCAATGACTCTGAATAACCATATCTGTGGTTTCTAAACTGGCCAATCCACCCTAAGGCCCAGAGAACTTGTTTTTAAATTGACCTCAAATGATGCTTCTTAGCCATCTCTGTTTAATTGAAGGGTATCCTAAGATTGCAAGCTAATTAAAAACAATTACCATTTGCAGCTGCTTATCTTCTTAATGACCTGCAACAACAACAACAAACGCAGAAATAAATTGACTGCTGATGTTAATATGATTATAACTGTCACCCCTATTCCTGAATTTTCAATTTTGAGGTCCATCTAAACAGCATCACTGTACTCATTTATTGGCTCTATAATAAGCCAATGTTATAAAATTGGACTTTGAAAACACTGCTTTTGGCAATTGCTTTTCCTTTTGACAAAACTGCTGAGAAGATTTGAAGATCAGTGGAATTAAGTTTCTATAGATTCTTCCAACGCAGAGACTCTGTGGCTCCCTGGTTCTCCGTGACATCTTGCAGGCTTGGGGTATGATGTGGAACCACTGAGAGGCAAAACAGGACATAGAGGTCCAAAAGATGGGCTTAGCTTGGCAGTTTGTCGAGAGTCCCAATGGAGAACAGTTGGGCGCAGGAGCGGGTGAATCAGAAGGTACCCCTCACTGCCTCTTTGGTGCAGAAGCACACTGTGTAGGAGTCAGAAGTCTGACAGGGCTTGGAAAACCCCAGGGCCAGGGATCCATGTCTCCTGCAGCTGCCAGATTTATCATTGAAGGAAAATGATTTTCCTCTCAAATATGTGCATGCAACTCCACAGCTGCCTTGCACGTGGGCTGTAGCAATGGCCTGGGCAGCCCCCCACTCTTCCCCAGGCACCCCAGGGTGACTGCCAAGAGAGTCTGGCCTAAAGCAGCCAACTAGTGCATTGTCAACAGATCATCATTCTCCAAAGAATCTAGAGCTGCGGTGGGTTTTTTGCATTTCAAAATGATTAGTGTCTGTTCACAGCCATCACCCTTCAAATCCTGGAGGGATGTGACACGTTATCTAGAACAGCCTCTGGGTTTGCAGAGTGGGCAAGGAGATGCCCAACATCACACAGCGAGTTAGTAGTTACGTCCAGATTTAAACCCTAGATTCCAACCTCCCATCTGTTGTTCTTTCCAACATGACAGCAATCTCGGTTAGCACAAATGTGCGTGTGGTTTAACAAGCAATAACAATAACAGTGACTGGCCCGATTGCCAGAGCTCCATTAACCCTCCATATCATTCTAATCATGACTATATGAGGCCCTTGTCCTGCCAACAGCCTTACAGAGTAGATGGGGCAAGGATGAGCCACACGACTTCAGAGCAGGTAGGGTTGGACGTTGAGAGCATAAAAGCCTGAACATCAGCACACATGTGGTCCATGACATATCCATGATTTGAACCAGATCTCCTGGCCCCGTCCCCCACTCCACTGTTTGGCTTCCCTGCTGGCAAGGTGCCACTGCCTCCTCAGGTCTTGGTTTGCCAGTTTGCTAACAAAAGAGAGGAAAGAAAAATGAAGATGAAACAGTGACAGTGTCTCCAAGATCTGCAGCCATAGGCTTGTAACTGGGGCTGAAAGGTGCAACGACATCCCCCAGCACAAGGCGCATGGAGGGTACCCATGTCCCAGCTCATCACTGGCAACATCTGGAGGTTCTCGCCCCGTCTTTGTGGAGAGCTCACCGTGTGCGAGGTGCTACCGGGCACAAAACAAGCCCTCTACCTTGGAGGAAAGAGAAAGAACTGAGAAAGAAGAGTTAGAGTAGTTGCCTACTGTGCTAAGCACCCTTGAATATTATCTCATTTAATTCTCACATGTGCATTCTAAGGCACGTCTAACGGCCCCCCTTTTATGAAACCTGAGGCTCAGGAAGGTTAAGCAACTGCTGAAGTCATGCAACTAGTAAGTGGCCAAACTGGAATTTGGACCTACGTCTGTCTGAATTCATGAGCTTTCCAGGTTTAGCACTGGGGTCTGGTATATAGTAGGTGCTCAATAAATGCATTGAGTAAATGAATGGGCAGAGCGAGATTAGACCCGGCAGAGGAGAGAAACATGAGTTAGTGGTCCATGGTGCAGTGGATGGAATTTGTGGTCGTCACTAAGATGGTGGCTTCGACTGTGGACAAGGATGCTGAGTCCTAGGGAAGAACCCGGGGGTCACTTAGCACAGCCACCAAGAGGAAAGCCAGCCTTGCTGGCTGGGGACGACACAGCTGGAGAAGGCTATCTTTCTCTGCTCCAGGCCTGTCCTCTACACCCACGGGGCGAGGCACCCATGATCATTTCCATGGTCATCACCAAGGAGTGGAGGTGACTGCCTGCCTTGTCCACCCCCCACCCTCACCTGAGAGAAAGGAGTCAGGGCGCGCTCAGCAGTCACGCCCAGGAGCCCACTGCTCTCCCCGCCCTGCTCGGACAGCCCACGCCTGTCTTTCCAGAGATGACGTAAGAAGTTAGCAGCCTGAAAAGAGGATCCCAAGCGGCCCTGGCCCACCTTCACGGAGGCCTGACGCTCAGGGCTGAGTGCCGACAGCAGGCTTAGCCGAGACACATCTCCAAACCACGGGCTTCAGCCGCCGTGGCGTGAACTGTCTCTGAGCCTCCTCTGGGGGCAGCCATGGCCTGACACTGTGGTTCCTAAATGGCTGACAGATTCTTCTGTGTGCTCTGGAGAGTCACAGGAGGATTATAACCGTCTGCCCCATCCTGTTACCCCTCCAGCTGCCTCTGCCTCTGCAGAATCCCTTTCCACTGTGTAAGGATGTCATCATCACAGCCACATTAAAAAAATCTGGAAGTGACATTTACAAAACTGGAGCGTGACTGATGTGTGTGTGAAAGTATGTGTGTGTGTGACTCTAAGCCATGAATATGTCAAATATATCCCTCTTGCCCACCAGGTGGGTTTTCCGGGGATGGGAGAAAGGGCTGAAGCAATGAATGAAATCTCCTGAGGGTCCCGTCCACTTCTTGGTCCTGGCCGTGGTGAACGTCTTCGTTCTCGAAACCCCCTGTCCCCGATCGCCCAGCATGAAGGGAATCCAAGAGATCCAAGAGGGACCGTCAGGAAAAGCGCATGTGGTGACCAGCCTTGCAGGCGTGCCACGGCCAGAAGGCCAGCACAGCTGGGTCTGGCTGGCAGCAGCTGGCTCTCCCTCCCCTCCTGTCCTGAGTGTCCCAGAATGCCAGCCCTTCCTCCCCTTGTGTCTTCTCCCCAGCTCAGCCCTGCTGCGCTCCATGAGGGTCCAGAGCGTCCATGCGTTGGAAGGCCTCTGTCACTCAGGAGCTTCGTTAGACCTGACAGTCCAGCTGAGCCTCGTGCCATCCCAGCAGACGAGCCTGAGGGTGTGCGTGGTCTCCACGGAGGCTTGTGGGAATCCGTGTCCACGCTGGTCTCATTCCAGGATTGCGGGGTCCCCCCGTGAGTCTGGTGGGGCCACCAAAAAGAGCTCCGAAGCTGGAGGGAGACTCTTGGCTGAAGAGAGCAGGCCGCATCCCCACGACTGGGTGACACCCTCCCTCTGCCTGAGCACAACCCCCCTCACGGGAGCCGGCGCCCTCCCAGACTTGCAGCCTGTGACCCTCGGGAGCAGTGAGGTGGCGAAGCGGATTATCACTGATTTCGGAGCAGTTTTCTTTCCCAGAGACGTCAGGAGCGGGCTCTGAGCGCGCTCCCCAGGTCCTCTCTCTGCCATCGCCTAACAGCGCTGTCCTCACAGCTGTACCCAGCCCCCTGGGTTAGCAGTCAGGGGTCTGTCTCCGCTCCCAACGAAGACATGGGATCCATTTCTATCTGCTCGGGCCTGTTCTCCGGGATGGCAAAAGCCTGGAAAAAATCACAGATCCTATTCCCTTGACTATTTTCTACGTTTTATGAAAAACTGTGGCTGTGATTCAACCCCAAACAATGACCAAGAGAAATCAAAGTATTGCTTTGTTAAAAATAAATAAATAAAGTCTGGATTGTGTTATTTTAAGTTCTCCCTTACTTAAATTGGCTTCTACCATCTATTGTTCATTTTTCATATTAGGGGCCCCCTCTGTTATGGTAGATGGCATGGCCACTGTTAAACATATACAACCACTCATTATATATTGTAAATTAAAATCCTGACTTTTATACATTCCACATCTCCATTATTGAAGGAGTCATACAAAATTATTTATTGGAATGTCATATTTAATTAATCGGCCTAACTTTATTAATTTTGTTCGCCTTCAACCCCAAATATCATTTAGTCATACTCAGGATTCAATAAACTGAAAGAACATAAATGTTCATTATATTTTTCATTTTTTTGTTGTCAAACAATAAAGATTTTTCTTTCTTTAAAAAAAATCGAATAGTTTTTCTTTTTTCTTGGAGTAGATGCATTTTCAGGTGGGGCCTCAGCAGGAAGCAGATGGCTCACTCAAATTGGGTCAAATCCTCACTCAAATTTGAGGAGAGTTTGGTCAAGGGACTCTTAGAAAGGAAAGGGGCCAGGGACAGTGCGCCCAGGCCTGAGGGGAGCGAACCGTCACCAAGGTGTGGAGAGAGGCCTGTGTGGAAGGGCAGCCGCAGGCCTTCGGTTAGGATCAGTCAGGCAGTAGCCCCCAGCAGGGAGGCAGCCTGGCCACAATCCCTTTGACCTCAGAGTCTTTCCTTTCTTCCACCTCTTGCTGAGCCTCCAATTTGCCAAACCCAATTGGCAGGCTGAGCCCAGGGGAGCCCTTTGATGGGGTCATTCGGTCGGCCTTGAGGGACGGAGGGCAGAACAGAGCAGACCTGCAGAGGCAGACAGATGTGTCGTATTTCTTTGTCTCCATCACGCCTCTGCTTCTCGTTCATAGGGTCCCGTATTTAGTTTTATATGCCATCCCCAAATTAACCATCACAGAAACTTTTTTTTCTTATACAGCTCAAGGAAGAATTGGTATTTTCGTCAGGATATTGTTTATTAAGGCCAAATCTCAGAAAAAATTATTTTCAAAATGTTCAACCATTGTTCTTCATAATTTCTGTTAAAACAAATATCCGACTAATATCCAAACCTCGACACAATCTCCAATCTGCTTTTGTAGCTCTTACACTGCAGGCTGCCCCTTGAGGTGTCCATATTCTTCCGGATTTTATTATTTAAATTCTAAGCTCTTCAAATGTATTATTTAATTGCTAATAAGGTTTTACTCGGAAAATGGTGGTAAATATAAAGTTTATGGAAGAAAGATTTGAAGTGATTTACTTTATTTACGTCTTCCGTCGCATCCTCCAAGATAGCTGATCACAGTGACTTAGACAAATTAAAACATCTGGAAAATTTCCTAAAATTTTGGTTGAAATCTCAGATATTCTCCATCGCATTATACTGATACTCTGTATAAAATTCAATGAGATTTTCATGTAAATATAGCTCAGTGAAAAATTCTTTTCTCAAGCATTGATGGTAAACAGATGTACTATTTCAAATGTTATCACTTCCAGTTCCATAAGATGAACAAAACCCATTAAACTATCCTCAAAGTCTTAAATTTTACATATAAGTAAATTATTAACTACGCTTCAGTGTGAAATAGATGAAGTTTGTTAATAATTGTTGACATTTTATTGCCTTGATGTATGAGTTTACTAAAAAGCAATTTTCATGTTTTGGTAGATAAATGTTTTATAACAAACAGGACCATAAATCTAGACCATAATATGTCCATATTGAGATTATTGTTTTTTTGAAATTTATTAAATATTTCATATCTGAAAATACTCAGTTTTTTAAACTAACCATTTGATATGGTTACAAAGTCTAACAGTACTTTCTAAATGTTATTTATTTCTTCATTGACAGTCATTGATAAACCTTTTTTTCAGAAATTTTGATGATTTCAAATGCTATTTTATATAAAATTAACTCATGATAATCTTTTATTCACTGATGATTGCAAACTTTATTTGGACCACGAGCTTTACAGGAACAAGATTGCCATTCTGATCACTTATTTAAGTGTTTAACACTTTCAACTTTTAATCATATAATTATTGAGCACTGTTTGCATCCCACATTTCCGTTACTAGCAAAATAAGCCAGTCATGTTTTTGCTGTAACAATCAAATTGCAAATTGTTTGTCATTCCAGAAATACAATTTATTTGGTTTATTTTGGACCAATACTTCTAGAGTATCACAAGACATTCTGTTTGGGTTTGTTGCCTGGCGTTGGGAGATGTTCGAGGTTACAGCTGATGATTAATATCATAGCTTCTTGGTTTTCCTGCAAAGTCAGAAGATGAACATTTATGATATTTTAAAAGGAACATTAAGAAACTTATCTCAACTTTGATATTTCTTCATTCTGAGCGTTCTGGATTTTGATTGTTTTTAAGTGAGCACGTATCATTAGTGGAACCAGCAAGATGGTCAAACTGATTAAAAGAAAATTGGAATAAGAAACTATTTATACTGACGGAAAGAAAGAATGTTTCAATACGATGGCTAATTTAGATACATAATTGGTTAATATCCCACAGAGCAATAACACTGTAACCTTTGCAGTTATCCTTCTACCAGATAAAAATAGTTGTATCTCCTCTGAACAAAATTCATTGACATTGCTATTGGACAAAGTTATTTGCATCACTGTCAGTTTTCTACAAGTTAATACCTGTCTTTATGGATCTATAAAATATCCTAGATTGGGCACCTGCCCCGTGGCCGAGTGGTTACATTTGCGTGCTCTGCTTCGGCGGCCCAGGGTTTCGCCGGTTTGAATCCTGGGCGCGGACATGGCACTGTTCATCAGACCATGCTGAGGCGGCGTCCCACATGCCACAACTAGAAGGACCCACAACTAAAAATATGCAACTATGTACCAGGGGACTTTGGGAGAAAAAGGAAAAATAAAATCTTTAAAATACCCTAGATCAACAGTCAGTCGTCTTTTTCCTGTTGTCATGCTCTATATTCTTTTTCTGTAATAAATCTTAGCTGTGCCTATAACCTGCTAATAGGTTTTTCGAGTTCTTCTAGCAAATTAGCAAACTTGAAGATGGTCTTGAGGCCCTGAAAGAACTCTTTTAAAGAACTTCAGAACTTTCAAGAGTAAGAAAGTAGTTTGTAGTTTGCTATGTTAAAAATAATCAAAAGCTTGAAATAATTAGGACAAATCACAGGAAGTCATTCTGAAATATGGAATCTCTGCTGTCCAGGTAAAGAAAAATCTCTTATCACTGCTGGCTAAGAGCAGATTGAGTAATTTGTCACTTTAGTAAAGAGAAAACAAAATTCTGACTTTTGCATTAATATAATATTTGGTAGTAAATGCTTAACAAGTTTCTTTTTTTAAAAAAATCTTATGAATAAACCCATAAAACCTTAGCCAGCTCTGGCAAAATTTTACATTTTCATTGCCTTTTTTGAGACTCATTATTTGTAGGTATTATAATTCATGGCAAATAAAATTCTGTTTTCACAAAGCTTCTACTGCTTCCTATGTTCATAGAGGTTTTACCCCTCACCATCCTCTTTCACATTCTAGAACAACCAAACTCTTTATTTTAGGACAAAATTCCTTTTTTTCCCTTAATAAGCCAAAACACCACCCACTACCTTGCAAAAACAGACATACTTCTCTGTCACCATTGCTCCTGGTATGGTCTCAATCACCCATGTTAATTATAACTTTTTCCAAAGTAGGCCAGTCTGTTCCGTGGTGAGACATGGAAGGTTTTTTTTTTCTTTTTGGTCTATTTGTGTGAATTTGTGACCCTGGTTTACGTACAACAGGTTATTGTGATTGTTAGGTGGGCTATAGAGATGAAAGAGACAAGTTACCTTTCAGAGATGTGTTTGATTAAGAGATTCTAAATAAATCCCATACATGCTTTAATGCTGGGAGGTTTGTCTAAGATGTTTATACCCCATGGATGCAGACATGCCTGGACATATTTGGGAGCTGTTAAAGCAGCTGGAAAGTGCTGCATTCGCATGAGAGGCCAAGGAGCCTCTGGAAGGAATTCTCCATACAGATGTTTGTGCCCAGTTTCCTGTCTCACACATCTGAAGAAATGTGGTTCAGGATGACAGTGATCCCCAATGGGGCGAGGTAGAGGGACACCTCTACTGAATTAGTTAGGGCTGCTCTGAGCTAAAAGTAACAGAAACCATGATTAAACAGTGGTCAACATAAACGCAGGAGAACTTTTTCCCTTATCAAGCAAGAAGTCCAGAAGAGGCAGTTCCTATTATAAGTTCAGGGGTTCAAGGATTCCAAAGCTGAGGTCTCTGCAATTTCCTTGGTCTTTCCCTCATGGTCACAATATGGCTGCTGAACTTCTAGCCCCTAGGTCCAAATTCTAGCCAGGAAGTTGAAAATAGAAATAAGGACCAAAAGGGGGCAATACTGGTATAAGAAAAGCAAAAAGTTTCCCCCAAATCCCCAGTAGACTTTGGCTATGGCTTATCAGTCAGAATGATAACATTTGGACATTTTAGCCAGGCAAATGGCTGTAACACTACGGCAGGTGACTCACAGGGGAAAAACCAGAGGTGGCTGCGGAACCCCACAGCTGCCAAGACCAACGTGTCTGCCCACCACTGTTGGAGGAAAAACACGGCCTGTGTTTCCCTTCTGCCTTCCAGTTCTCAAGTGAGTGGCTTTCACTGGGGAATCTAAACCAGAAGCCAGCTGGCAATGGATTCTGGGAAATGTAGTTCCCAGTCTTCCAGCCCCTGCATTATAAGGTTGATGGGGGCCTGAATGGTGGTGAGTACCAACAGTCAATCTGGCACAGTAGGCAACTAGCGGTGTTTACTACACCCAGGCAGAGTGGAGGCATCAGAATCCGTGTGTGTGTGTGTGTGTGTGGACGGGTGGGAAATCCCCTCAGGTGCTCCTGAGCTCCTAAGGGAAGAGAGGTAGAAATACATGTGCCTGATGCAAGGACAATGGGTTATCTCCAGAGGGGCAGGGAAATCCTTAAAATAATTTGAATGTGTGCAACTCAGAGCATCCTCTCCTCTTGCAAGCTCCTTTACCCAAAGTTCTCCAGTATGAGTGACCTGGACCCATGCCGGAGTTCCAAAGAAAGGAGGTTGGGAGAGAAAAATGAGTGTGTCACAGGGTCAAGGCTGATCACCTTGGGGCTGTCAAGGCGGTAAAGGGCGTTTTGCTCACTTTAGGCCATCAGCACTCAGAACAGAGACGGGGCTGAGAGTGTGTTGGAAGCTACAGCAATCTGGCAGCTACTGGCCAATGTCAGCAGGAGAAGAGGTCTTAGCGAAATAGCCACTGAGTCACCACGGTCTCTGTCAGGAGAAGTGGCCTTGGAGACAGAGACCCACATGGCCGAGACACAAGAAGATGTCTCAGAGTGGCAGATGACTGTGACTGAGGAGCTGGGGGGTGGATCGGGGGCAGGTTTGTTGCAGTTCTGAGCTACAGAAATACTGTTTTATTGGTATTACTGCGGCCTTCCTGGCCCCTCCCCAAAGATAAGGATCAAACCTCAGCATCCAACAGCCTGACCATATGAAACTCATTACACGAACAGCGATGAGCTGCTGCTGGCAGAAAACTGGATCCTGTAGACCGGAGGGACGCGAGTGTCAAGGGGGGAATTCTGCCTCTTCCCTCCTGGTGCGGCCTGCGAGCAGCTGAGATTCACTGTTGCTCTCTCTGTTTTGAAAATGTGAACACATTTAAAGGGGATTTGAGAAATGCTGGGTTGGTGGTTGCAGGGATTTCCGCAGAAGGGTTCCAAGGAGCCAAAAGCATCACGGGCCTCTGTCCTTTCCCTCAGAACGTTGGAATGGTCGCGACATGAGCTGCTGTTGACCTCAGCGGCCGAGGAAGTTTGCAGAGCATAAGTAGCTCTTTTCAGGTAATATGGAGTAAGTAAGACCGGTGGCTTTGGAGCCAAACCCTAAAGTGGATGTGAACTCGTCAGAGGAGCCAAAGTGGAGGTTTTTAGAACAAGGGTGATGTCACAACTGACTGGAGTTCACCTCAGTTCCATGGTCATCCGGTCACAGTTCTGAGTTATGGCTGGAGCACAGCCTTGGCCGGCTGGGAGCCAGAGAGGGAGTGGGAGGGAGGGATGGGCAGGCGGAGCGGGGAAGGAGCAACGAGAAAGCTAAGGAGGGGTAGGAAGTGACACACAGGAGCCTGAGCAGAGCCTGGCATTGGCGTCCTGGCTTCCCTCCCTGGAGCAGCTGTTGAGGAGCTCAGAGGGGTGACAGCTGTCCCGCAGAGAGGGAGGCCCAGGTCCACAAGGAGGGAAGGCTGTGGGTGGGGGGTCCCTGACTTCTGGCTGAGGAGCTCCCGGCGGTCACCTCCCCAGGGTGGACAGAGCTGGCAGTTACCACCAAAGATGTTGCCACAGAGTTTGTGAGGAAAGGACCTACCTCTGCTGACGCCTCCCCTTTCCCTTCTGGGGAAACTAGGGGTGTTGGGTCCCCCTATGCCTCTTCCTGGAAAGTCTGGGGGCCTCAAACAGATCCAGGTCTGCAGGCCCCGACCGCCTCTCCCAAGTCAAGATGTTGGCTGATTCATAGCTGAGCTGAAGCATAAAAGATAGAAGGAGAAGGGATCCCTTCAATGCCGCGTGCCCAGGGGGGTGTGTGGGGTGGGGGTGGGGTTGGGGGCCCCCAGTTGGAGGAAGGAGCCAGAGCTCGGTGGGACCCCCACCCTCAGTCCCCATGAGCCACCTCAGCTGGTGGGATCTGGATTCCACTTGAGAAAATTTGGAGTTGTCCAGAGTTGACCTTCAACAAACCACAGGGTGACCCAGCGACCACAGGGCTGGGACCGGAGAGCAGGGACAAGTTGGGTCAGAGGATTCTGCACAGACTTAAAAGGGCAGCTGTCACAGTGGGGACCATCATGGAGGAGTCAGGCGGGGCAGGAGTGAGGACTCTGAGCTCTTGGGTACTGGGGAGGCCAAGCGCGCGGGAGAGCGAACAATGGGACCCAACTGAAGACATCACTGCAGGCAGAGGGCAGGAGTCGGGGACGCTTCCAGAAAACCTCACCATCCATGTGAAAATAAACACTGATCCTGACAGCTGGATACACCACAACTGGTCTCTCCATTCAACAAATAGTAAGCACCTGCTGTGTGCAGAGCCTGATCTAGATGTTGGGGAACAACAGCGAGCAAAACAGACCAAGTCCAAGAATAAACAGTGCAGCATCCTGTGGTGGTGAAGAAACGGACCCCTGCTGCCCTGTTGGTCGGGGCCAGAGTCACCGCCACAGTGTGCCCTGCTGCATGCAACTCACGCGCATGCTCAGATTTTGCTGGCACACCTGCCCCTGACGTGGTTTTTTGGTCCTTGTTTTGGAGATGAGAAAAGCAAGGCTCAGAGAGAGAGAGATCCGAATAACACGGCCGGTCCCTGGAGGGCTGGAGCCCGTGCTGGACCTTAGTTGAACAATTCCAGGCCCCGTGTCCTCTCTCACTTGGACAAGGAGGTAAAGAACAGGCTCGCATCACGCCTCCTCCTTCTTCCTGCCTCCTCTCCAGAACTCACTGTTACACCTTTACCATAACTGACGAGGCATTTGGGCCATGTCTCCAAGAGCCCCGTCTCATGTTAGCCTTTTTTTAGGAGTTACAAATAATAATGATATCGAGTTGCACTCTCTGACCTTGAGGAGCTTCTACTCTATTGGCAAGTCTGATTGCACACCTGTAAATGAACCTGAGGCTGGTTACAAAGCAACCAACCCCCCCAGATGGAAAATGAAAAGCACATCTCCTAAGGGACACCGAATAATACGGTATTGAGGTAGAGTTTGGACAATCAGGGAAGGCTTCCTGGGGGAGGTGGGTTTTAAAGGGAATTTTAGAGGATACAATATACCCAATTGTTGGAGATGTGAGAAGCCTGCATTCTGAGAAGGTGTGAGCTAGTCACAAAAGAAGGAAGGATCTGAGGAGCAGGGGAAGAAGACGGGCATCAAGTAGGGGAGGAATTTGATTTGCTTTAGTTGAGCAGATGGTTTTCAGAAGACAGTAACCAGAGATGTGGTTGGAGAGACTGTGCAGTTGCCCTTGGATGAGAGCCACGAGTGCTGGCGAGACCTGGAGAGAGCCCTGTGGGTTAAAGACCCTCCTCTGACGGGCTGTTGCCATCTTCATGTCCATCAGCATTAAACGCTGGCTCACTCATCTCATCAGACCTCAGCGCTCTCAGCCCCACAGCCCCAACTGTGCACCTGACAGGGGAGAATTTGTACCTTGTCTGCACAAGCCTGCAGAACCCTGTGAAGAAATTATTTTAAATAGTGACTGCGGGCACCTGGTCTTTGCACATGCTCAGAAGTCACCCTTCTGCCCAGTGGCATGCTGGCAAAAGTTCCTGGCTTTCCAGGGAATGGAGCCCTGTTCTGTAGGGGTTGCCAATTTCTGCAGTGTAAATACTCCCCCTGTGGCTTATTTCAAGCCACCTGTGTGAAGCCACTGAAAGGGGAGCTGGAACGAGATGCCCACAGTAGGCTGGGACCAGCCGGCTGTACCACATCACTGCCCATGCCTTCCCCTTTGCCTGGCTGACTCCCACCCCTCGTCCAGCTCAGGTCTGTCCCCACCACTGGCCCACCCCCACCACCACCCAGACCAGGTCAGAGGCTCCTGAGCCCACAGCAACTCTGCAATTGTCCTGCATGGCATCTCTCACGAAGCATGATGATACGTTTATTTGTGTGATTGTGTTCTTGTCTGCCGCCCACTAGATTATAAGCCTCAGGAAGACAGGGCTGTGTGTGTCTGTTCCAAAGGACGGTGTCAACGTGTAGCTGTTAAATGAAGGAACAAATGAGTCAAGGAATCACAAGCATTCTTTCTATATTTAACAGGTCACTTTGACCCCCACCTCTGGGACTGCCGACCCACTGAGTGACATTGTTAGACTCTCAGGGGGGCCACACAGAGATGTGGGCAGAGAGAGATCATGGAAACAGGAATGGGAGAGGCAAAGGGGATGAGTGTGGCTGGGGAAGACAGGTAGGAAAGAGAATGCTGGCCTTCCTTGGCAAATGAGCAGAGCTTATCAAATCTTGGCTCTGAACTTCTTTACATTGGAACAAAGGAGCCCAAGGGAACTCTAAGCTGTGTAGGTAGCAATCACTCTTGATTGTTTTGGCCTGACAGGAGATCTGAAGCTGCCTCTATCTGAAACAGAAGCTGTGTATCACACCCTTCTATCTGGTTTGAATGCTAGCGTATGAGGATGTGATATCTGGAGCTGTGGCTGCCATCCCGTGACAATGTGGAGACCCAGGGCAGTCAGGCTGAGATAGCAGAGTGGGATGCTGGAAAAAACCTGGGTCTCGATGACATCATGACATCACTGAGCCACTACACCCTGGGACCACCTTTCTGGGCTCCCTGTACTGTCAGATAAATGTCTTTATAGGTCAAGCTTTTCAAAATTTGGGTGTCCCGTAATGTACAGCCAGGACCATTCCTAACGGACACATCCCGTTAAGTGGAAATCAAATGCCTCCCTCACATAGGAGAGCCTTCTTCAGGATGCCTGCTCTGCACCCTAGGGCCTCTCTGCATAGGCAGGGACTGGCGTTGGATGGAGCTGTCAGCTCTGGGTAGCAGAACGGAGGAAGGAGGAGAAACAAGGGGTGGAGATCGGAGGGGGCTGGACACTGGGCAGCTCCACCAGCTCACAGGAGGCTGTAGGCATCTGTCTTGGCCCTTCTCTCCGAAACAGTGACTTGTGGAGTGAGGACCGGGGTGCTTGGCCCAGTGAGGCAGTGGACAGGAGACAAGAGAGGGGAGCAGGGATCTCGGCATCAGGCCCTGGCAGGTGAGCCCCTGTCTCTTGCAGGCACGATATGGTGTCTGGCCCCCAGTTTAGAAGTGGCACGCAGGGGTGGAGGGGGCAGCTCAGCTCCAGTAAGATGAAGCCAGGGAGAGGTGTCTGTGGAAAGGGTGGCTGGAGCCCCTGACGGCCACGTGGAACAGAGTATGAATCACCTAGAGACCCCGTGGAGTCCAGAGGGGATTGGGGACTCTCCCTCAGCTCTCTGGGGTGGGGTCCACCTACCCTTTTCTGTTGTGCCCCTCCTCACACTGTGTCCCTGGGGTTACTTGTTTGTCTCCACTGCTCTATTGGGAGTCAGCCGCTCAGGAGCAGAGCCATGCTCACAGTTACTGCATGGATGAAGGAACACGATTTTGTCACTATTATTGGGGGACCAGTACACTCCTGGACTGATGTGACTTGTGATGGTGACCGTGGCATCTACTCAGCCGTGTTGTATACCAGGAATAGTGCACTGTAGACACCAGTGCCTGCGTCTGTGTACATATTTGTGCGTGTGTGCGTATGTGTGCAGAAGTGTATGTGTATTTGCATGTTGGCGTGTGCACGTGTGTGCGGGGAGGGAACGATGCTGTAATCAGTTACCATCTCTTCTCCATCCTTTGTCTTCTTTTAGGCCATCCATGGAATTCCAGCTGCAGGTCAACAAATACTATCAAAAGAACTAAAAAAAGAAAGTAATGCTTGCCACTGGTTACATAAAAACACACTGATACTTTATATTTTCCAGTGGTGGAGTCATTTGTGTTAACCTGTGTGTGGGTGAGTCAATGTATTTCTGCCACTTAGACTATTTGAGGTGCAAATACCAATTTATTTGAGCAAAGGCATGCTGACAAAAGGAAGCCACAGGTTTATGGCATGTGACCCCACCAGTCTGGACTATGGCTCTCAGCAGGGCAGGCGCTGGGGCCAGCTGTGGAGCAGGTGGGGCTTTATTTAGATGGAAGGCAGAGAGAAGGGAAGTGTGGAAAGACCTCCACGGCTTCTGCCTTTGACGGTGGCGGAGGCCCAGCAGTAAGGAACGCGGGAGGCTGGAAGGAGCTAAGAGAGGCTCCAGGTGACATTCAGCGAGGAACTGGATTCTGCCAACCACCCAAATGATCTTGGAGGGGAACTTCCCCCAGGACATCCAGATGAGAGGCTAGACCGGTGGACACCTTGCCTTTGGCCTTGTGAGAACCCAGGCTGAGCCACGCCGTGCTGGACTTCCAACCTATAGGACTGGAGGTAATACGTGGAGTTGCTTCAAGCCAGAGTCTGACTTGTTACAGCAGCAAAGGGAACTGATACATCCTCCTCCTGGATTCGCAGGGCCCTGGATGGCAGCCCAAGTCCTGGCTGCTTCCTTATCCTCTCCTCCTTGGGAGAAAATACTACCTGCTCTCCATTCTCTGCTTCTTGGTCTGGGGCCCCGGGACCAGGAAACTACCTCCTGCTGATCTCCAGACATCAGTGACGCGGCTGTCTTCGGCTGAGGCTTTGAAGGGGATTGAATCGGAGACTGCCAGGCATTGACAGGAGTCGAGGATGACGGTGCAAGCTGAGCCAACAGGGCTGACTCCTGTCCCAACTCTGCCACTGCTTACAGATCTCACATCGGACGTCACTTGTGAGGGATCCAGTCACCGGAAATCGCCTGCAGGCTGAGTGAGGAGCCCTTTCGGGCTGACTCAGCCAGGGTCTTATGGGATTTGAACCCGAGGCTCCAGGGCGTCTAGGACTGGGACAGGAAACCACAAAACCAGCATCCCCACCGCAGCCGGCCAGGGCCCACCTGCCAGTAAACGCCTCCTTCTGCTAAATGGTGATGGCTTTTGTTTCCTGGAAGTCGTCTCATCAAAGCCTCTAAGCACCACCTCTCTTCCTCCTCCGGGGAGACCACCAACCTTAAGGGCGGAGAGCTACCCGGCCTGTGCTGGTGAGCCTCCCCAACTCTGCAGGCTCATAGGCACAGCCGCTCACTTTTCATCAAAGTCACCGATGAAGATGCTCAACAGGACAAAGGGCCACTGTGTCAGTGTTGGATTCCGGCGCTCTGGGATGTGGTTCTCCTCTAGCAAGTGGGCTCCGGGGTAATGCACCCAGACACTGCACCCCTTTGAATACAGTTGTTCAACCGGTTACTCTTCTGCCCAACCATATCAGCTGTGGGCAGGGGTCTCAGTCTCATCCAGAGACACAATTCCTGCTGTCTTTTACTGATGCGCTCATCCTGGAACCCTGACGAGGAAGGCAACGTGGATGGACTGACATAATCGCTCCTACTGGATCCGACTCCTCTCCAGGAGACACTCACCAGAGAGAAAGGGTAGTGCAGTGGTCAGGGCCCAGCCTGGGGAGCTGGGCCACCTCGGTGTGAATCCCGGCTGTGCCATCCGCTGGCCACATGGCACTCACTGGCAAGTGGTTTAACTGCTCTCCGTCTCAATGGCCTCATCTGTGGAGCAGAAGTGATCATGGTGCCCTTTTCGTAAGGGGGTTCCGAAGATAAAAGCAGCATGTGAAGTTCAGGTGTTAGCTACTTTTATTATTACCGGCTTCTCTAGGTATTGGCAAAGCCCTCACCTTAAAAACCCATTCTAGAATCCCAGCCTCAGGGGCTCGAGTTCCCAGTTGTTATCTTCTTTGGCTGAATATTATGAGAGGGTCATGTCTTCCTGCGGGCGGCAGTCATTGGACTCAGGGGCTGTAGTGAAAGCGGCAAGACAGTGACCATTGATGATGAAGTAGCTAGCAACTAAAGTTTTTTTCCTTTTTGCAATTACTGACTATAGCTTTTAGCTGTTTAACTCACCCATTGTTAACTGTGCTGTTTAGGCAATAAGCTTCTGACTCCCACTGGCTTCCTATACATAATATCTCCCTGGAGCCTGGGTCACCATGGCAATGGGTGTGTGAGCTGTTTTTCGGGAATTAGAACCCCTTTGTCCACCCCAGGCCGGTAGAGACCACCAACCATCCACTGGGCCCGTGCAGATGTCCAATAGGTGACCTTTTGACATCAAGATGCTAGAAATTCCACCCTCAGATCATGCTAACACCTCCTTTTGTGAGCATGGGTCCTATGAAGAGGAATGAAGTCTGATTATGCTTGTGCAGATCATCAATCGCCTCACCTCTCCTCACTTCCAATCACCCATCTCCACATTACAGACCACCTTTCCCTATCCCATAAATATCCCTGAGTCCTTATTTTTGGGGAAGTGAACCTGAGGCTCATGCCCTCGTTTCCTCATGTGGCTGCCTTGTGAGTAAACCTTCTCTCTGCTGTGATCTCGTCATCTCGGTGTTTGGCTTTCTGGGCGGCGGCAAAAACGAACCTGGCATGGTGACAGTAGTAGTTATTTGAAACATTCAAAATGCACCATTTCTCCAGACTGGGAACAGTGACAGGGACACATCTCGACAGCAGGCAGACGTTTTCAGACCTTGGCAGAGAGAGGCTGATGGTTTCAATGTCCTAGAATACAAACTCCATGCAGGGGCAATCCTTCCCTCTTTATTCTCCCCGGTGTCCACACACTGCCTAGCACAAACTTAGTGCTCATTCACATTTTCTGAATGAATGAATGAACCGAGAAATAGCACACAATAAAAGACGAGTGTTTGGAATCTTTCATGGGAAAGCCCGCATCTTACTGTCATTCTTTCTGAGAGACTGAATTGGTTGGGAAAGCTTGTCTCTGACCTGTTGGAGCTTCTTTTGTTCAGAGGTGCCAGCCCATTCTGGAAATAGCATCCTCTGGGTTGCCCAGCGTCCGGCAGCTCCCTCCCCACCGAGCCCAGCTTGGGTCTGCGTCTCCACAGCCGAGCCTTGGAGAGAGAGGTGCTCAGGGGTCCAGCTGTCCTCCAGGAGAAGGTGGCCTGTCTGCCTGGGTCCAGGGCAGCGGCCTGTCATCAACCCTTGTGGTGGAGAAGGGGCAGTTGATCTGGGTGGGACCTTTGCCCTCGGAGGCGCCAACTCCACCCTGGCTAATTTCAGTGGGGCTTAACTGCATTTGGAAGCCAGGAGATGTGGGTGACTGATGGCTCCAATGTGAAGGGTGGGGAGGGAATTTGCATATGGGTAGGGTGCGCCTCTGTGGGCTGGATTAAGGCGTTGAGAAGGCTAATAACAGGCTTTCCAACAGGTAAACTCCTGAGGCCCATTCAATTCACCCAGACTTCTGGTGCCTGGACTGACTCATCTTTCCAGTGCCCGCCGCAGGCCTCCATAAAGGCGCCTTCCTTTGGGGAATTCGAACCCCGGGTTTGCTGTCACCTGTGGGCGAGGACCGCTGCTCTGTTTTGAGGCTTCCAGCGCAGCTCATGGCAAGGGCATGGCCCTGACCTCGTTGCCAGCATAGCATCTTTCTTAGCATGGCTGTTGGGCTGGGGTGCTGCCCCCGAGCCTCGTTCTCCCGCTACGCTGTCTGCTTGCCCTTTCTAGCTCAGCTCTTGCAGCTGCTGAGAAAACTCTAAGTGTCCACACGCGTGGAAACACAGGAGCCCCATAAAAACTGTCACAGATTTTGTTGGGAATTCTGGAGCAAACATGAGCTTCCGTCCAGGTTCCTCCTCTCGGAAAAAACTCACCAGCCTCCATCGAGTCCTTCCTCTCTCCAGCCCAGCACTTGTCAACTCTGGAATCTGTCCCTCCTTTCTGTTTCTCCTGCCAGCCTCACCCAAGCCACGACTATTTCTCTCCCATCACAGCTTCATCGGGGTCTCCCTGCTTCCACACTTGCCCTATGATCACATAGGGGCACTGTGTGAATGCATACACAGCAGCCAGAGGATATTTTTAAAATGCAAATCTGATCATGTTACTCTCCTTTAAAAAATCCTCCAATGGCTCCTCATTGCTTCAAGAATAAAAATCCAACTCTTTAACCCAGCCAATAAGGTCCTGCATAGTTTGGCCCTTGCTCCAGCCCTCCCTTCATAAAAATCTCCTCATACTCCTTGCTTTGCCCTCATCACACAAATACGAGTTTTCAGTTATGTAATGGTGGGATGGTTTGAGCAGAGAGCAGTTAGAGCACTTTGTGTGTCAGTTGGGCACTGCACAATTCCAGGGTGCGGGGGGTCTTTTACATAGATCAGGATGTATCTGGATACCTGGAAATTGTGTAGTGCACAACCTGTACAACCATACACAGCAGTCCATTGTGTTAGCAGCTCCTGGCATAGTACCTGGCACTTGGTAGGTGCTCAGTAAATATTGGTTGGGTGAATATATGTTGATCCAACTTTAACAGAGAGGATAATGTGAGCATCCTGTAAATCTTAGTGAACTCCAGATATAATCAAAAACTCCTAGAATGTTCAAAATGTAATAAAGAGAGATTCTTCAAATACAGATATTTTGTTGGCATTTGATCACAATAGCAATAACGTTTATCCCTAATCTTTTACTCCCGACGCAGTCCTAGGCTGAGCGCATGATTTATTGTACTTGACCCTCACAACAAGGCCAAGAAGCAAGCCCAGTGATTATTTCCTTTTCACAAATGAGGACACCATTCCTCAGAGGAGCAAAGCCACACAGCTCCTAAGCGGCAGCCCTGGAAGCAGGGCCGTCTGACTCCGAAGCTCGTCTCATCCGCTGAAGCCGGACACCACATCCAGGCTCAGGACTGTTCGTTTCTTTCTTCCCAGAATCTTGCTTGGTACTTTGAAAGCAGACAAGAGGGTTTTCTAAACCTCGTGCCCACTAGTCCTGAGCGTGTCACCTGCAGCTCCCTCTCCCAGGATGCCCCGGGGCAGCGGAGGAGGTGATCAGCGGCCTCTCCAAGGGCCCTGATTGACCGACTGCCAGAGAGACGAGGAAGAGTCTCGTCCACCTTGTGCTTTGTGTTTTGGCCTCTGGCTCAGATGCAACCCAAAGGGCTGCTTCCTCCCAGCAGGGGGCAGCGGTGGGGTGGGCGGGGCCAGACAGAGCCCCTCCGGAGCTCAGGGGTTTGAAACTCTCGTGTCCTCATTATCACCACCCCCATCAGTTGCCCGTGGTGTGCAGGCATCATGCAGCCTCTTTGCACACATTACTCCTCTGGAAGGCAGGTAGAAGTATGCTCATTTTACAGGTCAGAAGACTGAGGCTCATGGAGATTAAGTGAGTCTTTAAAGCTCTTTAACTGAGAGTGGCAGACCTGGGTCCAAATCACGTCTGCCAGGACCTAAAGGCCATCCTCTTACTAGGATGCCCCACGGCCCAGATTGTATCTAACACTAAAGACCTGTTCCCCTGGGGAGATGGATGAGGTGAGGCTCTCCAGCCCTCCCCATAGCCGGGCAGCAATGCATGGCTAGGGGAATGAACCCCTCTCCCGCATCCATAACCCAGGCAGCACAGGCTCAGCCTCCTCCGCGCAGTGATTTGCTCAGGGACGAGAAGGAACCCAGGCCTAAGCCAATCAGCGCTCACCTTCTCCTGGCCTTAGTGATTGGCTCAGGCTGGCCCAATCAGAGTGAAGTGTGGAACCGTGGGGTGGAGGTGGGGGGAGAGGGGTGGGAGGGCTCTCACTTGTACATGGTGTGATATGTGGCTGCGAGCCCTGGAACTGCTGCCGCTGCTGGCAACAGATTACTACCTGGGAAATCAGGCTGCAGTGAGGCCAAGCCACCAGCCAAAAAGGGCAGAGCTGAGAGGCTCACCCAGAAATGGAGACATAGCCCTGATCAAGCCACTCCTGAAGGTTGAAGCACTCCTGGACCTTCAGTTGCATTTCCTAATGTGTTATTCGTGACATTGTATTTCTGTTAGGTTTCCAAATGTATTATTTCCTTACTGTTCAAGTCATTTTTGAGCTGGGTTTTCTATTAATTGCGGTAGAAATGATCACACTCAGACTCTCTAAGAAGTTGGTCTGGGTTTGTGTTTTCCAAATCCAGTTGCTTCTAACGGAAGACTGCAGATGGGGTAAGATGGGGCTGGATGGAGGGCTCAAGGTGTGGGGAAGCAGAGGGAGCAGGCTGGGGGCAGGGGAGGAGCGAGGGAGGGGAGGAGTCAGGATGAGGGAGAGGAGGGTCCGAGGAGTAAAAGGGGAGGCGAGTAGAGGAGGAGCCACGCCTGCTGGGCCGATGGCCCCCCTTCGCCCCTCGGGGGCTCTGGCTCCAGTGGGAACCCGGGAGTGAGCGCGCTAGGCCTGTTGACGTCAACCTTAGCTTTCCACGTTTTCAGTTCCTTGTCGCTTAATTAAAGGAAGCAAGCCCTGGGTTTCAAGATCCTTGTTCAGAAAACTAAACGTAAGCGTCCACCTGCTTCGAGGAGGGGGAAAATGTTGCCATTACAGCGCGCCCACGCCTCTTGCCGCAGCCTTTTGTCCGGGGAGCCCCGGGAAGTGCTTGGGTGAGACCCCAGCGGAGGGAGGAGGCCCCGCTACGAGACTCCGTTTATGAAAATCTGCAGTTACAAAGGGAGCTGAGGGGACAGTGTGATTACAAAAGGCTTTTTCCTGTGACAGGAGGTCCTAGAGTCGTCTAAATAGTGAGCTGTCCAAGTGTCTTTAAGATAAAGGAATCTGGTCCCCGTTTTAGAGACTCCGTCGCTGTTGGCAAGCAGGGCTTCCGCAGGGGGACAGCCTAAGACGGCCTCTGCCCGTCCTTGCTCGGCATCCTGCGTCTAATCCTGCCGAAAGTTGTGGAGCTGAGGACCCTCAGAACCCCTGCTGGTCCTCCTCTCCCTAAAAGACACACTTGCCTTGTCCTTTGCCAGAAGTATCCGGAAAGTTTTAGGTATGAAGTGGTGGGCAAATTAAAACTCTTGTCCAAGTCTAGCTGTGTGGCCTGAGTTCTGTTTCTTCACCTCTCTGAGCTTCAGTTTATTCCTCTTTAGGGGGGTTTAATTACATCCCAAGGCAGTTGTCATATTAAATAAGAAAAACGCACATCAAAGGACAATTCCTGAACACCATAGATGCTGAATAAATCGTTAGAAGGAAAGAGCACATCTGTGCAGTGAAACAGAAGGATGGCGTGCCCAGGGAGCTTGGTTGGTTCAAGTTGCAGACAAGAGTCCACTTTAGCTGGTTTACAGGTGAAGGGATTTATTAGGGAGTATTGGGGAGTTTGTAAAATTTCTTGGAAAGCCAAGGAACCAAGCCAGGAACAGTACAGACTGAAGGAACCCCCCACCACACCACAGGAAAATTTCAGCGGAAATTCCACACCTATGCTGTTGGGGACAGTCAGGATGGTTCCAGAAGAAAAAAATACCTCCTCCAGGGGATCTGACATTCCCACACCCAGCCACCACCACACATTGCTCACTGGCACCTTCCACACCTCACATGTGACCGCCACATGGTATAACCGGGACCATCGGCAAAACTCTGGCTGCAAGAGGCGCTTGAATTCTAGAAGGCTGGTTGGGGCAAAGGTTTACTGAGCCGACCTGCAGGGTCAGCATCCAGGTCCTGATGTAGGCCCTGCACTGTCCCCACCAGTGGTCTATGGCCAGTTGCTACAGCATCGGTCTCTGCCATGCTCCTCAATCCGCTCCAAAGCCCTCCCAGATGCCAGCCCACCCTCCGCCCTCAGCCCGGCCTCCCGCCTCTTCTCTACAGGACTCCTCTCCTCCAGGCAGCCCAGCCTACTGTTTTCTGCCTCCTGAGATCATGTGGGACATAGGGGGGCAGTGGGCACTGTGCACACAGGCACACATAGCCTTGATTTCCAGTCCCAACTCTGTGATTTGTCTGCTAGCTGTGCGCCCAGGACACACGATTTCCTCTGGGCTTTCAATTCCTCATCCACAGTCGGGTGATCACCATCACACCTGCCCTTCCTGGGAGACTCCAAAGAAGGGTGAGGTGGGAAATGCGCTCAGTAGATCGGAGAGTGTCCGCCTCATCGCTCAGAGCTCTCCCGTCCTCTTAGGCTCGGCTCCACGCCGGCCTCGCGCTCCAACCCGCCTGGCTCTCAATTCTTTTGGAATTGCTCCCAGGGCCTGCTCAGCATTCTTGGAAATGTCCTTCAAAGGTTGCTAGTTCTCGTCATTTGAGAGTTGATCTGATATTTAGGAGCAATTGAAAGCCATTTGAGGCCAATCCTGGGGAATTAGGTGAGTAATCAAACTGGGTAATAGAATTTTTCGGTCAATAACGAGGTGGGGCGGAGTGGTTTATTTTTCTTCCATGGAGCCCACACAGATGGACTCTGAAGGCAATTCCAGAAGAGATGCCACAAGGTACTTGAGCAATGGCAACGTCCCTGGAACAGGATGGAGCTTTGCAGTGGAATGTCTTTGGAGTCCTAGTCTGTTTGCTGAAAAAACATAGTCATTATTTTATAATCACATCTTGCATAAACATCAGCTTTTCTCTCCTGGCTCTGAAACTGGCATATATAAACAGTGTTCCCTCAATTTATTTTGAGCAAATGACCATACTCAACAAATAAGAACCTATAAAAATGGAATATATGTATGGAGAATTTTAGTGTTGTAATTAAATCAGACTTACAGTGAAGTGAATCTGATACATATTTAATCATTTACAGAGTCGTTGCTATGTAGCTTGGTAATAAGGCATGAATGTTCTTTACTTCATTTCGGCACAACAGCTTCAAGCATCTTGGCCATCAGCTGGGATGGAGAGAGCGGGAGGCATGAGGAGGGTTTGGACCCCCCAGCCCTCTCCCGGACACCTCCTCCCCGGCAGGTCTGATCTTGGCACAGGAGGCTGCCCGGCATTAAGCTGAGACGCACTGCCGATGCCGAGCCTCTGGGCCGGGCCTCTGAGGACAGTGGGCTGTGGATGCTGCCAGTTCTGTCTTCTGGAAGAAGAAAAATGAGTCAGAGCTTGCAAAGATGCTTCTGAGGCCTCAGGATGCAGGCGGCTCCTGCCCTCTAGGCTGAAGATGCAGGGCTGACCCGGGTGTGCGACCTTGGGCTGCGTATTAACCTCAGCGCATCACAGCAGCCTCCGTGATTCAATCGCAGGGTCTGTGGGTCATCGATGTCTAACTCTCGGTGCACAGTAGGTGTTCCATAATATAAGTCTGTGGGCCCCTCCCTTCTCTCTCCCCAGGGAAGCTGAG
The DNA here is from genome assembly GCF_021613505.1 of Equus quagga. NCBI lineage: Eukaryota > Metazoa > Chordata > Mammalia > Perissodactyla > Equidae > Equus > Equus quagga. Next base: position 20,634,446 of record NC_060281.1, read on the forward strand.
AGGCCACAGAAGCAAAGTCAGGGGCCTGGGATGGGGAGGCAGGTCCAGGACGTTGTTTCTCTATCTGTCAGCAGTAGCTGCACAGGCCTTCGGGGAGGTCTGCTGAGGTGTCCTCTATGGAGCTCTTCCAGCCTGAGACCTTCCTCCTTCCCCTCCTTCTGTTATCACAGTAACTCCTAATGCCAGCGTTAAGGGAAGAGGTGTTTTTGGGGGGGGGGGGAAGGGCTCTCTTAAGAAACATTTATGGAATGTGGACTACTTCTGAAATTCCCAGGGGCTAAGTGGTGCCTGGGGACAGGGGCCAGGCTCAGCCGTGCAGGGAGCAGGGCATGGGACAGTGGGCCCAGATGGGCTGGGTCGTTGAGGTCCAGGAGGGAGACTAGGGAGAAGGCACTAGAAGCAAAAGAGGGTTGTCTGCAGTTTCTAGAAGCTAAGCGATTATTCTTTAACCTTCTGATGGCTGGCCTAGTGCTACTCACGCTGAAGGGGTCCCCTCGGTTTGGGGAGCTGGCTGAGGGCAGACTCGGGATGAATCAGAGGTGTGTAGAGAGGAGCTGAGGGTCCAACCAGACCGGCCCCAGTGAGGCGTCCTGTCGGGCTGGCCACCCAGGTTCTGGGCGAAGCCAGCCACATAGCCTGTAACTTGGCCGGATTTTATTCAAGGTGGGCGGTCTTGTCCTGGGGGTGCAAGGAGGGAGGAGAAAGGTGCTCGAGTTGTGCTGCTTGTTAATGGGAAAGAGCCTTTCTCTGGAGACGGATAGAAAGAGGAAGAGGGAAACAGCAACGGGTCTGAACAGTCGGAGAAAATGAGCTCGTCGGGCCCCCAGCCCTCCCTGCTTGCCCTGCTGGAGCATTTTACAGGCCTAAAGACGGCCGTGACTCATTCATTAATTTGAAGAGAAAACGGGAAGAAAACAACAGAATAGTCCAGACATGAGCATTCTTCTAATGCCTTCCATTCCCCAAACACACATTTTAAACCAGATTCCTTTGGCTTCCCAGAATGTCTTAATTTTATGCTTTCATGAGTCATTAGAGAGAAGAATTCTGAACCCTATAGAAGGGGCAGCCGTCAGCACAGTTATTGATACAGAACTGGGGCAGGGAGCATGCATGGGAGAGTACCAGGCGGGGACGCCGAGCTCTGCCAGCCCACCCCCGTCCTATAGGCGAGGGGCCCAAGATGCCAGACTCAGAAGACTTGCCCTGCTCTTGCCTTTGTCCCCCTAACTCCTCCTCTGTCTTCCCCTCCCTTGCCCTCCCTTTCTCTTCCCTCCCTCGTACTCTTTCTTGCCACTTCTTCTCTCTCTCTGGGTTGCCCTTAAGGGACGGGTCACCTTGGGTCACTGGACACAGCCCCTTCCCTTGTCCTACAAAGCTCTGGTTCCCAAAATCCCACCGGTGCCAAGCAGACCGGCCTCTGCTGAGGCTCCTTCGCAATGCAGAACAGATTTACCTGGCTTTGTGCATGGCTTAACCAATTATTTTCAAAAGAAACAGCCAACTTGGAACACTATGAGAGGGAACTTTTCTTGGTGCCTTTGCTTTTTCCTTTTTTTCCACCAACTTCTTCTCCTACCATCCCTAGCCCCCTCCGGACCTCTCCTCCCCCAAATGCTTGCCTTGGCTTTGGGGAGAGGTTTTCGACATCTGACACCTCTTGAAAGTGTAGTTTGGCAAACGAGAATTGAAATCCACTCCAGCGGGCCAGGCCTGCACTGGAGGCTGCATAAAAACACCTGGGCACCTCCTCGCACCCGACGAAAACCAGGCCTCCTGTCTACAAAAACAACGGCCCGGTCCTTCCAGCGGTCCCTGCCCTGCTGCGGGCTCAGCTGCCCCTGCTCCTTGGAAACTGAAATGAATTGAAAAGCCTGGTCCTAAAAACAGGTGGTAGAAGTGGGTGGGAGGAGGCCTGGGCAGGCTCGGGGCATCTTGCAGGAGTTGATGGGGCCCTGTTGAGGCTGGACCTCTGGGCTCATTGCCTACCCCTCTCCGTCGTCCTCACCCCATCACCTCCTACAGCCTCCCCCACCCCTGCCCCGGACCCTGCCATGCAATCATACTCAAAGGCTTGCAGATGTTCAAACTGATTTAAGACATTTCTGGAAATGACAGGGGAAACTGTCAAGGTGTCTTTGGCAGGCCTCACCCAGGAGCCCCCATCGCCCCCAACCGCTGGGAGAGCTGTTACAGTTGGTCCACCTCCTTCTCCCTGGGAACCAAAAGTATTTTCCAAGGCCTGGATGTGGGCTGGTGTCAATTGCCCCATATAAAACAGCAAACACCCTGTCTAAGGAAAACAGTTTTTAAGGTGCAGCAGAACACATCATAATAAAGAAAACTGTGGATGGCAAGCCTCGGTGGGCAGATGGAGAAATGTGCTAGAAGTGTGAACTGTTAAACCAACAGAATGGTTAGCACGTCGTAGCGCTGGGCCGAGAGGGAACACCCGCTCACAGACACACAGACCCACACACGGAGCCAGTTCCCATCACGCTTCTGTGTGCACACGCACACACAAATGTACCCTGACGGTGGCAACAAAGGAATTTTGCGTCATATGATCTATACTTTTATTGGACACATTATATACATCCTATTTAAAATTTTTTTTTCCCTCCAGGTATAAATTATTAGGGAAAAAAAAGAAAGTGAATTCCAGTTTCTCTTTTAAATTGTGTTCTCAGAGAAGAGTCATGTGGCCGAGAATCATTTCCAAGACCCGCAGCCCTGTTAAGAGGGCAGCGCTGGTCCTGCAGAGGGCCCTGTGCTGGGGCCCTGTCTTAGCCTCCCACAAGCCAGCTGGGTGGCCTTCGCAGGTCCCTTCTGTCTGGGCCTCAGTTTCCTGCTCTCCTGTAAAGTGAAATTGTAAAGCTTTTTCAGTGTCAGTTGATGGTTTAGAACCATAAAATGCAAGCTTCAGTTCCTTTGCAACTTATCCTCTGCGGCCCACTGCCTCTGCTGACTAGGCTCGAAGCAGTTTCATCGGGGCCAGGCTGTGAACATTTCTCTAGGGAGGTCTGTCCTTGCTGCTCTGGGATGGAAGGAAAGGAGGGTGGCTGGGCAGCCTCTGGGGACTGCCACCTGCGGGGGGCCACCCTGGGCTAACTCGGCAGAGCCCCTCAGCGTGCCCTGGGTCACTGGGTGGGCACAGATCCCAGATGGGGATGGTCTCAGAGCCAGACTCATCATCTGGACAATTTCAAGGCAGGACCCTCTAGGCTGTACCTGGGATTTCTCATTTATCTAACGCAAGTATCTCCACATCCAAGGAGGGAAAAAAAAGGAAAATCTGTGAGCTCAGTCCCTCTCTGGCTAAGCGCTTAACTTTTCTTTGGCTCCAGACGCATGTTCCAAATACGAGGGTTTACATATAGACATATCTATTTGCAGATAATTTGTCTGAGCCCTTATTATCCTGTAATTGGGTTAAATACTGCTGTGTAGGCAGCAGCATACCAAAGCCATTGCCGAATCCTTGCGAGGCATCAGAGCTGCCCCCTCCCCTGGCCCCTTCTGCGGGCCTACTGGAAGAAAAAGGTAGAAACATAAATTAACGCAAGGAGAACATATTTCTTTCTTGGAACGAGCTATTTAAAGAACAAGCCAGATGGTGCAAATAGACATTTTCCTCTTGCTCTCTGCATTTTAAAAGATTCTGTGTGTGTGAGGGAGAGAGAACTAGAGAGCAAGAGAGCGAGAAAGAGAGAGAGGCTGAAGCAGACCATTCTTCTCTTCCCATGGAGACCACCACGCTTTTCAATGATAGCCACTTAGTTGGAGGGTGTGATGGTGGGTTTCGCCGGGCAAGCCCCTTGCCCATGACAGCAGGTCCTGGGTCTGTGCCCTCCACAAAGGCCACCCACACTGTCCTGCTCTCCCAAAGGCTTTCCCCCTTTCCATGAGTCTCTAGGTCAGATACCAGCCTTCTAGGGGACCAGTTCACTGCCCTGGTGACCCCCCGGGAATGGTGGTGCTCCTCTGAGAGCCTGTGTTCCCAGTGGCTGGAATACAGCTTTTACAGTCCCCACTTACCACGGGAACACCAGCTTCGTGAGTTACCCGGTCCTCCCTTGACAGTGCACTCTTTGATATTTTCATTGTTTTATGGAAATCTTTCTAAAACATGTTGTGCTTTCCTGCCTTTAAAAAATTGCATATTGTGTTGAGCATCGTTTAACTTGAAGACTTAAAATAAAGGATGACCCTGGTGGCTGGAACGAGCTTAGATTTGGGAGTCAGAGCTGGGTTCAGATCCAGACGGTATCACTTACTATCTATGACCTTGACAGTTCCAGGAGTCTGTCTCCTCATAAAGAGAGATGATTTTGACCTTCTAGGGGTGTGGGGAGGATTAAATAGATAATCCTGTCATCCCCTTTTCCCCTCCTCTTTGTCTCCACTGACTTCATGCACGCCCTCCCTTGCTTACCTGGGTTACTGCCAACCACTAAGTAAACCTCTGTTTTTGCCTCCCCTCCCATCCCCTCCCCTCCCTTCTACTCCCCTCCCCTCTCCTCTCCCTGGTGCTTTTGACCAGAATAACCTTTCCAAAATGTAAGTCACAGTCTCTCTCCTGCTTAAAATCTTCAGAATTGCCTATGGCTCTGAGGACTCGTTCTGACCACGTGGGTTGCGCACAGAGCATCCAGGCCCAGCCCCTGCCTCCCTCATCCCGCCCCTCCCTCCCGTGTGCTGCACTCCAGGCCATGCTCCTTGCAGATCAGAACAGCCAGGTCCTTTTGTCTCCCTTCTACTTGGCTCCTCCTCTTCAAAGCTCCCCCTGGAAGCTTTCCCAGACCACATTATGTCCACCTGCACTAGACACCTTCATTCATGGAGGTCATCTCATCTCACTAAAATCCTGCCCATGTGAACCTGTCCAGGGCCGGGCTGTCTTTTCCCTCTGTGCTCCCCAGCACCCAGGACAGCAGTGATAAACAGGCAGCCCTCAATCATTTATGCTCCATCTTCTTTCCTTTCTTGCCCTTCTGCCTTTAAGGCAGTGTCCTGAGGACTGATGATGGCGGTGGTAGGGATGGGCCTGGGCTACTTGAGCAAGGCTATTTATTTCCACCCTTAATAGGCCCAGACCATGGGGGTTTTAAGCAGTCCTTCTGTTTGCTTTCTGCTGTCGGTTCTCACCTCTTGCTGCTCACTGTGTGTCTTACTTTAAGCACAATTATTGGGCAAGGGCCTTGCCTGTCTTAAAAATTAAATTGCAGGGCCCTGAGCTGTTTTCCTTGCCACACAGCAGTCTTGTTCCCTCCTTTTGTCTCTGTGGCTTTGTCCCCAACAGTTGGGGTGGCAGGAATCTGGCTTTTGGACCAGTGTGTGGGGCACGCCGTGTGGGGTGTGTGTGAACTGCCTCGTGTGGATCCAGGGAATGTGGATGGACAGCATGCCAACTGCAGAAACCAGAACTTCCGGATTGCTTCAAGGGCTAATTTGATTAAGAATAACTTTAATTCCTGGAACCTGCTTTGAGAGCTTGCATCTGTGTAAATGTCAAGTTTCTTAGTGTCAAATGCAAAACCACAAAAGGAGAGAGGTTTTGCTTGAGCTGGAGGATGATCAGCTCTCTTGGGAGAAGGATGCATAGGGAGGCCAGCTGGGGCCACCAGGAGAGTCCATGCCCTCGAGAAGTGCCTCTCCTGTGACAGTAGGGCACACAGCGGTCCCCACAGGCATGCCCTGTCTGTGAGGCAGCTTGGATGCCAACACAGCGACCCAGGTAAAGGCAGGGGGTACACCCACTGAGGAATGTGCCCGTGTGTGACAGAGGCCCAGGCCCAGGATCCGCCTTGAGAAAATGTGGGGAGATTGAACCACCAAGTTACAGGAAATTCGGAGTTCAGAGGGACGTGTTGAACTGCACCAAGAGGTGAGAGGAGCGCAGTCCAGAGCAGGGGACCTCTGCAGGGCCTCCACAAACTCTGGTTTCCTCAACAAAGAACTTGCCAGAAAAAGAGGAGAGGTGGAACCTCTAGGGCCAGGTTTCTCAATTTCAACACTCCTGACATTGGGGCCAGATCATTCTTCGTCATGGGGGCCATCCTGAGCATTGGAGGATGTTCAGTGGCATCCCTGGCCTCTAGATGCCAATAGCACCTCCCACAGTTGCAACAACCAAAAATATCTCCAGACGTTGCCTAGTGTCCTTAGGAGCAAAATTGCCCTAGTTACGGACGACCGCTATACGCTAAAAGAGGCTTAAGGAACTTATTGACCAGTCACAACGCACGGATGTTTGAATACTGAATAAAACCTAAAAATTTAACTGTTTAAAAATAAAAAAGAAACACTCAGGAGACAATCACAGAACTGCATATTTGATGTTATTAAGGAATTATTGTTAATTTTTAGATGTATAACAGCGTTACAAGTACCTCTTAAAAATGCCTTATCTTTTAGCGATACATATTGAAACATACGAATGAAATGATATGACCTCTGGGCTTTGCTTCAAAACAATCCAGAGTAGGGGACAGATTGTGAAACAAAGATGGAACACAATTGGTCACAAGTTAAAGATAATTGATGTCTGATGGGGTCAGGGATCATTATAGTCTTCTCTCTCCTGTTGTGTGTGTTTGAAAGTTTTCACATAAAAATATGCAAAAGAAAGAAAAATAATAAAAGAAGGGAAATAGTAGCCAGGATTCTGAAGCTGGAGATATGTTTTTCTCCTCAAAGAACGATGGCCACCTTCTCCCCAGCTTTTCCAAACCTGCCCTTTAAATGGTACCCTAAAAACATGAAGCTGTGCAAAGAAAAGTCACATTCGGCTGAGTCCTTGCTCCGTGAGAGCTTTCACAGTCGATGGAATCTGCATGAGCTGTCTTGCCCAAGCAGTTGCTTCCATATTGAGTTCTGGCAGTACGAAGTAGGCACCCCACCAACGGGATTTGCCTGAGGCATACATGAATGAGTGAAGTTGTGAATGGCCAGAGTTCAAGGTAGTCTGCTGGGCTGTGGGAGAGACGTGGTAAAAAATACGTCATGGTCCCTGCTCTTGAGAAGTTCCCTGTCTACCGGGGCTGGAGATGTTTAAACAGCTGATGTGAGAATAATTCAGAATGAAGTCAACGCTAAGTAGACTCTAAGCGATGTGACAGGGCATGGCCAATTTCGAGGAATGAAGAGGGCGAAGTCCCAGCTGAAATCTTGGAGACCGATTTCAGAAAGAGCAGCACAAATTCTTATGACATCCAGTGGCTTTTTTCAACTCTTCCAGTTGTGAAGTCATAAAAGCCACCATACTCCAACCAATTCACGGGGGGGACTTGGCTGGCGACAGAGGGGAAAGTCTGTTTACATTAAAAAGAAAAAAAAATCAGTTCAACTACTGCAAGAAAACCGAAAATCAGAAAAAGCTGTCGATGGCTTAATATGCTCTTTAGCGGCTTCAGAAGATCTGAGTCATGCCTTTTCCTAATATGTCGTCCCGTGTCAAAATCCACCACCTCAAAGGGAAGCGGAAGACGGTCTTATGGAGACCGTGCTCAAGACAGCCGCATGTGAATGGTGCCAATGTGTTAGCTCATCGCCCGGAGCGCAAAGTCCTTTTAGGAAATTGATTTTCCTTGGATAAAGTCACTTCCCCTCTCGGCACCTCAGTCTCTTCCACTATAAGATGAAGCAGTTGGAGGAGATCAAGCATGGCAAATTTGTGGCACACTTGCTTCTCCTTGACGCTTGGTGCCCACAGCAGACATTTCTAATTGATCTCAGCACCCTTTGCCGCTGAGCCCAGCCACGCTGTGTATACTCAATAGAGGAGTCCAGCACCCACTCTTCAGAGGGAACTGACGCTTACATCAAACCTACTTATCATCTCTGGCCTTCAATTTCCTGGAATTCTGAGTCAAAAAGGCCTGATCAAGAATACATCATCGGAGAAAACCCAAGCGCACAGTTACTTTGCCCCATTGTTATCAACAGCAAAAAAGGTTATGGAGACCCTGTGGCTTGCTGAGTGTTGTGATGGGAGCTGAGATGCCTGCAGAAGGCGTGGCCCTCTCCCACAACTTAAGGGGCTTGTGATTTGGCTAGGGAGAGAGGAATGATAGAGGAAAGACAGAGGACAGTGCAACACCAATGCCCAGGCTGCAGGAGGTGGAGGCGGAGGTGGAGGTAACGTGGAGGGAGGGGGCAGTTGGAACAGGTTTCCCAGGAAATGGAGACTTGAGTTGAACCCTCAAAGGACGAACAGAGTAGATAAAACAGCAAAAAGAGCCAAGGTCCCCCAGAAATTGAGCCTCTGCTCTGGGCACTCCCTCTGCTCTCGGGAGTCATAAACGAGGTCCTTCTCCTTCTTGACCCTATTTTCTTTGCACAGAGCTCCATTCCTAACCTGTTTCCCCAGTAATGTAGTGGCCGCAGGGAGGTTAGGTGGTGAGGTCGTCCTAGCAGTGTCCACAATGGGAGAGAAAAATCAAGCTTGAGAAATCTACATTTGAGGCATCGTTTCTCCCCACAAAGGGAGTACCTGGAAGAAGTTTACTGGTGGGGGAGCATTTTATCCACTTCCCCACATAGACTGTGCTTAGCACAGAGGATGGAAATGAGAGGACGGGCGAGTCCCCTGTCGTTGACTGCATAAACACGGGAGGTAAGGAGTCTGGGTGCCTGCAGGCTGCCTTTCTTTTACCTGGATCTTTTGTCTGTTTTCAAAGAGGCTGCCCCAAACCTTCATTCCTGAAATAGGACTGGCCGAGGCAGAATCTGCAGATGGAAAAGTCTGCTTTAGCTGTGTGGATAATGGGACAGGCAGTGTATTGGGAAAAGGCACAATTCAATAAGTGTAAATGGAAATATATTTTGATCTGTTATTGATTTCTAAAGAGGAGTAATTTGAAATGCACCTCAACCAAACTGTAAAGGGATGTATCGGAGGTCTCCTTCTATGTTTCTCTCCTAAGTGTGGCCTTAGGTCAATTGGACAACAGACGTAGGGCGTGTCCACTCACCGCAGTGGCCAGGTTTGGGGGCAAGCTGGAGCTGACCAAATCCCAGGACTGTGAGCCCTGGGCAAGCCTGGATTCATATCAAACTGCCTCAAGCGCCCCTAGACCACCAATTATCCAATCAGTCAGACCTTCTCCCCACTGTGTGCCCGGTTCTCTGTCCCTTTGCATGACACAGATTACATGGGAAGGGATGGTCAAGGGGCCTTGAGGTGTGCTCCTATGGGCAGGGGAAGCTGCTGTCTGTTTGGAGTCCAAAATGGGAGGTGGAGGACAGGTGACTCTGAACCTGGGAAGCTGGTTTGGGCTTTCCTGACTCCGTGACCCTTTACCCATAAATGTCCTCAGTTTATTTAGGGAGAGACCACTCAGAGGAGCCAGGCTTCTCTGCTTTCCCTCCACATGTCTTAAATCATAGTATGTCTGAACCGCTGAAAACCTCAGGGACCATTTGGTCCAACCCCCTCACCCAACATCCTATTCCTTCTGTTTTGATACTTTTCATCTGTTATCGTCTGAGAAATTCACTCAACAGGTTTTTTGGGCTTGAATGATATAGCTTGAAAGCTGGAAACTACCCAAAAGTCCATCAACAGTCAAATGGATATATAAATTGTGGTACAGTCACACAATGGAATACTACACAGGAATGAAAATGGACAAGCTACAACCACATATAACGATGTGAAAAGAGGTAAAAGTAATCCATGACACAGAAGTCAGGAAAGTGGTCCCCTCTGGGGAGTAGGGCTGGGAGGTAGGATGAGCAGCTTCTAGGGGTTGGTGATGTTTTGTTTTCTTGATTCAGGCGGTGGTTACTAGGGTGTGGTCTGTTTATGAAAATTTGTCAAGCTGTATGGTTAGGATCTGTGTCCTGTATGCATATGATACATCAATAAAAGGTTTTTAAAATCTGTATCTTACATAAAAAGTTAGTGTATGATTCCATTTGTATGAAATATCCGGAATAGGCAAATTCAAAGAGACAGAAAGCAGACTGGAAGTTGCCAGGGGGTGGGGTGGGGAGGGGGAGTGCCTGTCTGGGTAGGAGGTTTCCTTTTGGGGTGATGACAATGTCTTGGAACTGGACAGAGGTGGTGGTTGCATGACATTGTGAATGTACTAAATACTGCTGAATTTTTCACTTTAAAATGGTTAATGGTTAATTTTATGCTATGTGAATTTTACATAAAAGTCTCTAGGATGGGCCATCCTCTAAAAGCCGTCTTTGTTGCTGTAATTCCTGCAGCTTGACACCTTTGCCCTCCCTCCTGGCTCTTGCTGTGGTCACAGACAGCTGAGTTCGAGGGGGGTCCAGTCTGAGCTCCAGGGGACCAAGGTTCCGGGATGATGCCCAGTCAGCTATGACAGTGAATGGGCTCACAAGACTTAAAGAGTCTATGATACCTTCTGGGGGTCCTTGGGTGACAAAGCCTGGGCCTGCGGCGTGCCAAGTGTCGTCCCACTGCCATGTCAATGCCACAACAGAGCTGAAGACTTCCCAGGCCTTCAACCGCGTCCTCGCCCCTGTCCTAGGCAGAGCTGGGTCTGGTGAGTTTCCCTTCAGCCTGGTGTGGAAACTGACATACGCAGCAGTGTGTGAGCCTGGGCTGGAGAGCCATGGCCCCTCACACTGTTATCCCTTTCTTAGCAATAATGTTTAGGTTCGGGAAAGAGTTCCAAGATATATATAATTCCTCATGCTGAGTAAGGGCTCCAGCCCTGACTCTGCTGCTGCTCCGGCTACTGCGCTCTCCAGGAATGTTATTACACCAGCCGTTGGCCCAGCGCTATGGATGGGTGTCTCTCAATGTCCTCATTATGTGCTTCGTATTTTTCAGGTCATGTAATTCAGCTGTAAAAATTTGCCCCTGGCTGCACCTGGCATAGGAGTGGTACAGAGGGGTGTGTTTATTATTTTTTTTAAGGTGCTGTTAAAAATAAATTTAATAAGAGAAAGAGAGAGGAAGAGAGAGAGCAAGAGACTGAAACTATATTTAATTTGAACTATGGAGGAAAAGACATGAACACAAGGTCTGAGATCCTAGTGATTTGGGCGTGTGAGTGTGTGCATGTATGTCAGTGGGCGTGGGCAAATGTACGTTTCTCCTGAGTAACTCAAAGCCAGCTTTGTTTATTAAACCAAGATTTTCCAGATCGTTAGGTTGTGATGTGGCTTAGTTTATACTGTGCCATATCCCGTTTTAAACATACACAGGTACCTAAGTAAAAACCAACTGAGCTACTTCAATTAGTAAGAGCATAGGCAGCAATTAACTTTACATGAACATTTTCATGAGTTTTTTCTTCCCCTTCCTTCCCTGGGCCATGTAATTAATGAGTGAATGAACTCAGTCTCTGTCTATGAGACTAGAAGATCTTGGCTCTGGACTCCACAGCATAAAGATGGAGAAGAACACATGTTGACAGCTTCGGTGGCGGGGGCCTGTCCTTGCTGGCGCTCCATGGGTAGAAGGGAGCTCTCTCCTTCCCAGCAGCCCGCAGCCCTGGGAAGATAAGATGTACCATGGGTGACCTTATCATCTAAACCAAACCCCAGAACATTTAGCCCGACAAAGGACTTCTGTCCCACTTCTGGCTGAGAGAAGCTGTTTGGGAAATGCCATACTGAATATTGGGCTTTCTAGATTATTTTCAATAATTTATGAGGAAAAACTGAAACTGATGTGTCTGACATAGACAGGTCATGGAAGGACCGAGACAGTCCCAGTAACGAGGAGGCGGGGGCAGCGAGGGGGTGACAGTGACACACCAAGTTATTCCTTCCTCCGCTTGAGCTAGGTTGCTAAGGCTTTTGGCTTGTCTATGTCCCCTGACCCCAGATGTCCATGTTTTCACTCAAACATTGTGCCAACTGAAATCAAGAATTGAGTCTCCGTGGACAACAGGGGAGGGGACGGGGCCATAGACAGAAGGGCCTAGCTTCCGAGGGGCAGCCCCCATGTCAGAGAGTCCTCTCCTTCCCTCTGTTGACTGCTATTAGAAGCTTGGGGTCTAAGGAGGGCTCCTCTGATGTAACCACATTCATCTGCTGGCATCACCCAGGTGCCACCAAGGGCCACCCAGAGTGGAGGAGGGGCTGGGGGGGTCCTTCCTTCTTCTAAGACGTAAGAGGGCCTCCTAGATAAATGGAAGGAGCCCTTCCAACCACCCACCTCCCATGTTGTGTCCCTGCCGCCTGCCTGGCGGTACCCTGGGCCTTGTGCCCACAACCCCTGCCCGGTCACTCTGCCTTGGACACCAGGAGCTCGGCCATGGTGGCTTAATGTTGAGATAGGGTGCCCTCATGTAGTCTCTCACCAAAATGCCACCCACCAGAGCCGGGACACCTCTCCTATCCCACTCTGACGGTTTGTGGACACTGTTTCCCCTCCGAAATGAGCCCATCCTCAAACTCCCTATTTGGCCTTCCTCGGGCGCCACCTGGTGTCCAAAAGGTTCACTGCCGGCGGGTTCCAGCCTCACGGAAAGGGTGCCCGAGGCTTTGCTTTTGTCTCTGTTTTTCCTGCTCCTCTTTTAGGCTGGGAAAGGCTGTGTGGTGAACGGTGGGGTCTCTCTCCATCCATCACAGCAGCTGAGCGGGCACAGCTAACTTCTCTGCTCTATAGGACATGCTGCGCTCCGGCTGGCTTTCACACGTCACAAGGAGCTCAGAGACGTTCAGTCAGCATTTTGTTTTCTTTTTAATATACATAGACAGAGAGGAGATTTGGGGATAACGGATTGGGTAGGAGTCAGGCTGGGTTTCTATCTTATCTCAGCCATTTACTAACTGTGTGATCAGGGTAAGTCACTTTAATGTCTCTGAACCTCAGTTTCTTTATCTGTGGAATGGGAGAACAATACCCACCTCAGAGGGTTATGTGAGATTTAAGAGGAAAGAAATCCTGCCGAGTTCTTGACAACTGAGGATGTTTAGTAAATGTTAGCGCCTGCTTCTCTCCGCGGACATAAGGAGATGTGGATGACATAGGTAATCACTGAACTTTAGTGACACAACGAAAGTTATATTTGTTTTTCTTGGTGTGTGGGGATGGGCGGAGCAATTAGGAGTAGGGGGAGCTTCTTCATTCTTGCTTTCCTCTCGACCCCTCCAGAGCCTTCACGGCCAGGAAGAGGAGTCTCGACCGTCCACCATCCTGTGCAACATCCCTGGTCACAGCTCCATTGAAGAGATTCATGGCACCCTCCGTCCCAACTTCACACGAAACTGGTTAACAGGTAATAAGGGAAGTCACTGTTGACTAAGCTTTGTTTGGAAAAGTTCCCCAGGGCCCAGGGCACCCAGCACAGGTCAGCTTTCACCCCATGATGCTCATCACCATTTACTGAGCCCTATCTGGGGGGGGGGAGGGGGGGCTCAGTCAGGAATTTTGTAAATATTGCCTCATTTGCTCATATAACAACCATTCGAGGTCAGTATTACTGTCCCCATTACATAGATGAGGAAACTGAGGCTCAAGACAGTCAGATCACTTGCCTAAGTTCACGCATCTAGGAAGCAGTGAGTTCCACCCAGTATGAGGTCCAGTTTGTCCCTTCCTGCTGCTCCCAACCACCCCTGAGAGCTGAGCTGGCCTCCTAGTGGTCTTCTTCTGGAGCGACAGCCTGTCCCCAAACCGACCAGGAGCAGCTTTCTCTACCAGCCTCTCCCCCCGCATAAATGAAGTCCCAATTCCTGCCCATGGGTCGCTGGTTGGGCTCTGGGTAGTTCCCGGCATGTGGCTATATTAAGAATGTGAACCGTAACGTTAACACTTAAAAAAATCCAAAAAAGAAAGGAAGAAAGAAAGAAATACCCCTAAAGAGTCTAATGTCAGGTCCAGCCAAGGGTCATAAATCAACGTCGGTAAATTTATAAACAGTTCATAAATGTAAGTGCTTTTTACAGGGCTGTTTGTTATTGTGTCGGCGGAGATGGGGGCGGGGCTGGGAGAGGAGCGTTCCATCCATCTGTCTTCCAGGCGGAGCCTCACAGATGGCTCCACCAGCTCCAGCAGCAGAAGGAGCAAGGAAGGGACCAGTGCAGCCTAAATACTGACATCCAGACAGTTGTGGCACGACGCAACCTTGCGGGAGGGTAAGAGGACCAGTCTGGGTGACAGCGAGCTGAGCCTGAACTTGAACTGTGCTTTCGAGGACACTGACAGCAACAACAACATCACAACTATGAACTTCTCTCCAGGTTCTCTTTTTGACTTTTCTAAGTCTTCTGCTCTTGGGAGTTCCAGTGTGTGCTGGACTGAGGTGAGGAGCCAAAAGGGAATACCAGAAAGCAGAGAACCCAGTTCTTCACACGTAGCTCCCCCTGCACACTCTGATGGCACCCAAACCCCACCTCACCTTCCTTCGGCCAGTTCGCGGACCCCAAACCGAGAAACCAGAGTTTAAAGACAGGCTTTGCTGTGACGCGCCCTCTCCAACTGCAGGATGGTGGCTCTGGCTAGAGAGCCTGAGTTTTGTAAATGAAAGGGGAGAATGGCTGATCCCATCCTGTCACTGTGTTGAGGGGCAGGAGTGCTGGGGCCCTGGAAACTCATAGAGCAGGTCTTGAAAAGAGCTGCTCAGCTTTTCCATCTCCCCGTCAAGACCAGGAAAGACACAGGATCCCCTCCATTACCAGTATCTTTCTCTCCACCTAGATGCACCTTGACTTGTGCACGTGCCACTTCCCCATCAGCCCCAACCAAGAGACCTCATGCAAATGAGCTCTTGCCAATGAGTCCCTGGGGTCAGGGCGTGCGGCTGCCTCCCTCTTCTCCCCAGAAGCTCTAGCATCTGCAGCCCAGTGCTGGCCCAGCCCAGATACCTGTGGTATGTCTCTCTCAATGCCTGCTGGCCAGGTAGCCAGTTGGTAAGGGTGGAGTGTGTGTGGATGTTGACCTCAAGCCTCAGCCACCCTCTCCCAATCTCTGGTCCCCTGAGCGAAGTCATTGATGATCAGCTCAGAACATCAGTGAGGACCGGGAGGAGCAGTCAAAGCTGGGCCACCTTGTGACTTCACCGTTACACTTTATGAACTCAAGACTCGTGAACCTCTCTGTAATGGCACATAATGAACGTAGATGCACATATCTGGTGCCTTCCAGAAGCTTCTCCCACCCCGATTCTGAGGCACATGCATTTCTAAGTGTGAGTGATTCTCATTCTGACTCAAAGCAGCTCTTCTTTTAGTGAGATTTTTTAAAAATGCGTTTGCCCATTTATTTTAAAGTTGTTCCATTATTTTATCATCTCATCCCCCAATTTCAGGAAGCCTCTGGTCACTGCACACTCTTCGAGAGGCTGCTGGGTCTGACGGAACCGCCTTGCGCAAATAGAACTGCCCGTGAAAAATCCCTTAACCAGCTGCACCTTTCCAGGCCAGCACTAAATAGGGATTTCATTTATTTGAAAAGTATGTATTAAATATGTCAGGTATAGGAAGTTAAATGTAATGGGCCCAATTCCACACTCGGTTCCATATGCGTAAACCCCACTGATGGAGAACAGAGTGCGGCTGGAGCAGCAACAACGAGGTCCCCTGGTCTGCGGGAGGAAATTGCGCTCCTGATGGATCTTAGCTGACATTCTAATGGACATCAAATCAAGACCGTTAAAACTGGAAGGGGCCCTGAAGTTCCTGGTTGGGTTGTTTCAGTTTTTTGAAGCTTTAGGAGTCTTCACATTCTTGCTTTATTTCTTGGTTTTATTTTCTAACTCCCAGTAGACGTTTGCCATTTCTCCTCAGAACTTTCGTTTCGGTTCAACAGTACTTGAGTGGAGTTTTCCGAGAGGGGTGGCTGGTGCCTGTGTCCAAGAAACAAGCAAACATTTCAGAGCCCAAGTTTGGGGAGCAGCCCGAAGGCCCCTAGCTACTACGACTACATGTAAGCCTGCTACTCAAAGTGTGGTCCTTGGACCAGCAGCATCAGCATCCCCTGGGAACTTGTTAGAGATGCAGTCTCAGGCCCCACCCCAGACCTACTGAATCTGCATCTTAACACCATCCCAGGTGATTCTTGTGTGTGTCACAATTTGAGAAGCCCCAGATTAGGGAACAGAAACTGGATGTGATCCTCCTTCTTTGACACGCATTTATCGCCAGGCATTCTCTTAAGAACTGCAGGAATCCGGTTCAGATGTTTGTGATGACTCTGTGGTGATAGCTCACTAGCCCAGTGGCTCTCTTCCCCGGCTGTGCATTAGAATCACTGAGGGGACTTTTTGAAAATGCGAATGTGGGACAAACCCAAGAGATTGTGATTCAACTGGTGCCTGGGAAGGGCTTGGACGTTTGAATTTACTTAGAGTTCCTAGGAGATTCTGCTGTGCAGCCAGGGCTGGGAGGTCCTGGGATGAAATACCCCCTTGAAGTTAGACTTCTTTAGGAGGGCGAGTGATGTAGTTTTCTGATTCACCCTCTGTGTATCGCATGCC
Source organism: Equus quagga (assembly GCF_021613505.1). Taxonomy (NCBI): domain Eukaryota; kingdom Metazoa; phylum Chordata; class Mammalia; order Perissodactyla; family Equidae; genus Equus; species Equus quagga. Next base: position 20,650,858 of record NC_060281.1, read on the forward strand.
AGGCCCGTGGATGGTACAGAAGTGGATAGCACTAGTGCAATTCAGTTGAGGAAAAAGTGAGATGCATAGTAAGAGCTGCCACATAGCGTGGTTTTGAGAAGTGGCAAGGGGGTGAGTCCACGGTGGGACTGAGACGTGTCGTTAAGAATGAAAATTAAGTTGCCAACAACAGCCCCAATGAAAAAGTGTGTGTGTTGTGTATGTGTGTGCCTATACAACGATTGTGTGCAAATGGTGAAAGTGGTACCTCCTCTCTAAGTGGCTAAAGAATGGATGCTGGCGCTCGATTACCTGGGCTCCAATCCCAGGTCTACCACCGATGACCTACCCTGGCCAACGTCCTTAATCTCTATGTGCCCCAGTCTCCCTGTCTTTAAAATGAGACTAGCAGGGGCGGGCCCCGTGGCTGAGTGGTTAAGTTCACGCGCTCCGTTCTGGCGGCCTAGGGTATCTCTGGTTCGGGTCATGGGTGCGAATGTGGCACTGCTCATGGCATCCCACATAGCATAACCAGAGGAACTCACAACTAGAATATACAACTATGTACCAGGGGGCTTTGGGGAGAAGAAGAGGAAGAAAAAAAGAAGATTGGCAACAAACGTTAGCTTAGGTGCCAATGTTAAAAAAAAAAACGAGACTAGCAGCGCCTACCTCAATGGATTGTTCACTCGCTCAGTAGAGATAAAGCATTTCTGGCAAAGCCAGGCCCCTGGTGAGCAGTTCCCAGGGGTGAGCCGTACCTGACATGCTCAGCTCTGAGGAGAGCCTGGGAGGCAGGGATCCTGGGCAAAAGGGAGACTCCGGTTTTGTTCTGTAAACTTCTGTTTGTTTAAATCCTGTATAATGAGATTGTCCCTGTATATTAATTGTATAATAAAGAACACAAAAGAAAGAGATGTTCTGGTTTAGCCCACCTGATCTTTTCAAATAAATTTTGATTTTGGAATAATTTTAGATTTACCAAAAGAGTTGCAAAATAGTACAGAGTGTTCCCTCATGCCTCTCACCCGGTTTCGGTTTCCCCTCATGTTATCATCTTACAGTTCCGTGGTACAATTGTCAAAACTAAGAAACATCGGTACATTACTATTAGCTCCACTCCAGAGTTCGTTTCGATTTCACCAGATTTTTTTTTACCAATGTCCTTTTTCTGTTCCAGGATCCCACCCAGGACACCACAATGCATTTAGTCATCATGTCTCCTCAGCCCCTCTTGGCTGTGACAGTTGCTCAGTCTGGCTTTGTTTTCATGACCTTCAACACTTTTGAAGAGTCCTGGCTGAGTGTTTTGGACAATGCCCCTTAATTTGGGTTTGTCTGATATTTTCTCATGACTAGACTGGGGCTCTGGGTTTGGGAGAAAACCACAGTGGTGAAGTGCCTTCTCATTGCATCATGCCAGGGGGCACACACTGTCAACATGACCTATGGCTGGTGACGTCGACCTTCACCACCTGGCCAAAGTGGTGTTTGCCAGGTTTTACCACCGTAAAGTGACCCCCTCCCCCTTTCCACACCCTGTTCTCTGCAGGTGAGTCGCTGTGTGTGACCCCATGTGCTCCAAGGCAGCAGAGATGAAGCTCGTTCTCCTGGAGGATGGAGGATCTACGTAGTATTTGGAGTTCTGTAGGAAAATTTGTCTCTTCTCTCCCATTTATTTATTCATTCAATCACTTATTTATACAAGTATGGACTCACAGATATTTATTTTAGACTTTGGCTTATAATCCAATAGTGTATTATTTATTTTATTGCTCGAACACTCACTTCATCAGTGGAGAGGCCCCGGATTGGGGGGTGGGGGCTGATTTGTGGCTCAGGGGCTTCAACAGGGACAGCGATATGAGTTATAGATATGGCTTGGGGTCTTTGGTTTTGGTTGGTCTCTGGGAAAGCCATGGCCAGGGGGAAGCAGAAACAGCAGAGGCTGTGTGATTTGTGGCAAGGCTGCTGCCTGTGTGGAGGGCGGGGGTGGAAGGGTGAAGCTTCAAGGGTGAAGGATGTAGACAAGGGGATCTAGATGTGCGATTTCAAGGCACTTCTCATCTGTAAAATCCTGGGGAAACCAAGGCCATGATGTGGTTGAGAAAGTGACGCTGTGGAGACCCAGGACTTTCTCAAGGATCAAAGAACAAAGACTCTCAGAGCTGTAGGCTTTGTGTTGTTTCTGGGGAAGGACACGGGCATGTTGAAATCCCCATGTGGGAGGTAAGGAACAAAATGTGGTGTGAAAAACGTGTCATCACAGGCTCTGACGTTAACGGGAGGTGTACCAGCCTTGCTACTGTTAGTCAACTTGTACAGTGACTCCCAAAATGTACCCAACAGTCTCCACTTCAAGGGTGAGTCTTATCTTCTGTCCCATAACGAATCCACAAGGGTTTGGGGAGTCCTCTTTTCTCCTTCTGTGGCTTCATGGTGACTTTGACCTTTTGCTCCCTCCCCTAGAGTCCCACCTCTTCCTTCTCTTGGCCTCCCATGTGGGGTCTCAGGCCCTCTCTGCTCATTCTGGCCCCACTGGTCTGAGGGCAGGGGAGGAGAGAGGATGACAGGGAGCAGGCCTTGGATGCTGTGAGCAGACCTCCCATGAGAGCCTGGTCTTTCACAGCCAAGCTGGCCTCTCTCAGCACAGCTCCTGGGGGCATAAGGTTCTGGGGCTCCTCTCTGGCTGGAGTCACATCTCCCAGCCTCCTTTATATTTCTCCAGGAAGCAGGGCACAAGGTGAGGGAGGAGCATCTGTCCTTTCATAAATGCTTGTTAGATGTCCTATGGGAAGAATGGAAGACTCTCTGCTGTTTTCACAAATTAAGAGAGAGAAAGGACAGCTCTACAAAATCTTCTTGGCTGGTGGACATGTGCCTAGATAGACTCCATCTACAGGGTCAAATGAAGTAACATATGTAAAATAATTATCATTCTTCATTGGAGCTGTTCTGAGTATCCTTTGGTGGCAGGAGGATAAGTCATGGGATTTTAATATTTATCAGAAGGTGAAATGGGTTACAAACCAAGTGTGGAAGCTCAGGCCTAGTCCAACCCATGGGTTTGGCCAGGTGAGGGGACAGGCCTGGTATGGAGGGAGTCACGGCCCAGGTCACACCCAAGTCTTCTTGAGGTGTCTTTTCAGCTAACCAGAAGCTGTAGGCTTCTCCAAGAGTTCTTTCCATGTGGTCCAGCTGGTCAAGGCAAGAATAACTCACACTGGAAGAAGAGGTGAGTCAAAGGGAACAACCTCCAGGAGGAGGGAGAGCAGACGGCCTGACCACAGGCAGGCCCCCTGGGTCAGCTTCCGACTCCCACACGCGATGGGAGAGCCTTCCTGGAAGCCGGAACCCTCTGGCCAGGAAAATTTTTTTTGAATACCAAAATGAACCATATGTGGATCCTGGGACTCAGACCATCAAAGAGGAAGAGGAGGAGGGATGCAAAAAGCCCGGAAGAGGCTGTGATGCAAATGCACTGTCCACAGATCAGCTCCTAGAAGCCCTCAGTTCCATGGTGACATGGAAATGGGAGGACACTCTTGAGTATGGGAGGGGGCCTTAGCTTGACTCAGCCAGCTGTGGCTCCCTCTCCCGGCCAGTGTCCTGCAGGACAGGACCCAGCCTGGCTGCCTTTGGTGGAAGGGGCTTCCTCTGCCCAGCAAACTTACAGCAAGAAGGAGCAGGGAGAGCCTTGGGTTTCTGTGAAGGCAGGAGAAACTGAAGGCTGTCCTCTCCAGCAGGCCAGCATGAGCAGGCCCACAGGCAATACTTGTGGCTGATTCTGTTTCCAGCATGAGGTAGCGAGAGGGCTGCACGGGACATGAGAGACACAATCCCTGCCTTCGAGGAGCTGACCATCTTTTTGAAGAGACAAGTCTGGTCTGGGAAGTAGCAGAGTCTTGGGGTCCTATAGCATGGATGGGAGCCTCAGCTAGGCCATTTATGGGCATGCATTAGCATCTGCATAGGTGGTGTCATTATTATCTTCCTCACATTACAGATTAAGAAACAGACCAAGAGAGGTGCAAAGGATGTGTCAGGAGAATAGCTGAGGGTCTTGGAGATTGGTGGGAAAGGAGGGATGGAAAGAGGACAGAGACAACGCCACTACTAACTTTCTGAATGGACTCTAGAGGACCAGCTCTCCATTGACACAAATCTGGTTGTCATGTGAAAGATGCCTTCTGCACAGAAAGCAGCCATGGCTCCCTTGAGACATAGCCCAACAGTCCCTCTAGGCTTAGGATGGATGTCCTGGCCTTCATGCCCACCTCTACTTTTCCGGCCATCCACCCCCTAAGGACACCTCCAGTCAGTGCCTAGGTGGGAGACCTGCTTGCCCGGGAGTGTGCAGTCTCAGAACTGTCATTCCTCAGGAAGTTGCCCTGAGGCTGAATTCGTCTTGGAACCAGCAGCTTCGGCAGCAGGCCTGGAGCAGGGGCCCTGCTGTGTCACCTTCCTTCTCTCATGTCCCAGGGAGGAGAACCAGGTCATGTTCAGGGTCTGCAGCTCCTGCCCAGCTTGTCATCCATCCTCTCCTGACCCTAGGAAGCCTGGCTTGGAAGACCCAGGGCAACTCAAGGACAGGCCCACGGCTCCCACACTCAGCACAGAGAAGAGAATGACCTTTAAGATCCCTCTAGTGTCTTTGAATCAGGAACATACAGGAAGCCCTGGAGGCCCCAGGAGGAGCCAGGAGCAGCAGGCTTTGGCAGCAATGTCTCCATAAATACTTCCCAGGGCACCAATCTTGGAACCCACAAAAGCTCTAAAGAGAGGCACATGGGACAATCTATCACTGAGAGATTGAAGAGGAACCATTTCTCATGTTTCTGCCCAACTCTGTCTTTTTCTCTTTCATTCTTAACTTTTTGGCTCTGGTCCTGGTAAAAGTTTGGGTAGACTTCTCTAAAAATAGTAACCACATCAATGATAATTGCTACTACTTATTGAACACCTGCCTATACGAACCAACTCCTGGGCTAAGTGCTTTACAGGCATTATTTCCAATCCTTATAAGAACCACGCAAAGTAGATGATATTCCCATTTTATAGATGTGGAAATTGAGGCCAAAAGAAGGTAAGTAACTTGCTCGAGCTCACACAGTAAGTTGGTAGCTAAGCAGGAATATGAACCTATGTCTATCTGACCTCAAATTCTTAATTTTTTCACTAAACCACACTGCCAATTTCAACCAAATCCTAAGGGACAGATATTTCAATTCAGGACCTCCCCACCCTTTTTGCATTATGGTTCAATGGGAAGCCTAACCTTTGTGTGGCACAGGGCGGCCAAGAAATGAAGCTGCTCGTTGAGGTGGCGACACCCCTGGGGGCTCTGTCTGCCCCACACCTGGCTCAGCCATGAGAGACGAGTAGACCAACATCTTTGCACTCCCGTGATCCGTCCCCAGAACCGCTCTCTGGAAATTCTGTCTTAAATTATGGATCAAAGCTTGGTTTCCAACTTTGGCTAGACATCAGGATCACCTGGGGAGCTTTATAAAATGCCTATGCCTGGTCCTTACATACTCGCTGGGAATGGGGCCTGACTGTAAGTATTTTTGAGGAAGCGCTGGCTCCCTGCTCTTCTTGCTGATCCCTCAGCCCCACTACACTCTCTACTCCCGCCCTTGACCACAGCCTCCTGTTCCCATCCCCCTCACTGCATGCCCTACAAGAGCAAAGACTGCGTCTGTTTTGTTCACCCCTGGACTCCATGACCAGCAGAGTGTCTGGCATGTAGTAGGTACACAAAGGAATTTTTTTGAATGAATAAATGTTGACTATCTTGGAAAGATTTCAGGCTAAGGCTCTTACATTTTCCTAATTGAATGACAACATTTTACATAGCACAGTGGTTCACGTCACATAGCGGACTAATATTTGTTAAATTAACCTTTCTTTCTTCTCATTTAGAATTTGAAACATCAGTTTGTACTTTAACACAGAGGTCTCCACGCTGATTATTCTTTATAATTATGTGAGTATCTAATTATGCCGCCCCAGACTCACTGTTTCCTTCAATTCAGAAAAATGTGCTTTTCCTCTCTTCAGGCTCTTGAGAAAGTATTTTGTTGAAACCAAATAAAATAGAAGGGTGCCTTCAGCCTGGTGAGGGTCACAACATTGATCATTTACTTAGGGGAGCACACTGAGAGGAACCAGAGGAAGGGGAAATGTAAATTGCAGCACATGAGAAAGAGGGGGAACGAGAGGCGTACCATCCCCGTGTCCATTGCTCAGCTCTGGGTCTTGGATAAGACAGAAGGGAAAAACCCCAGACGATGGGCTCCCAGCTGGGACAGTCCATCAGCTATTGATGAAGGGTCAGCTGTCTCCGATGCCAGCAGCCTAACTTAATTAAATCCTGATGAGGCTCTCGGGAGGAAGAAGCTCTGTAGGCTGCAGAGTTTGGGAATGCTTCTCAGAAGAGGTCGGATTTAAGCTGAGATTTCTGCTTCCAGCAGTGTGGTAGACTAGGTGTCCAGGCCAGCTCTCCTGCTTAAAATAGCTAAAAATGCAGGGAAAAATATTTTTTAATATCTTTAAATGCCTCTGTGAGTTAGCAAGAAAGTATGGAATACTCTGGCCGAAAAAATAAATGGAGGCAGAACTCAGAAAGCGAGAAGAGCACTGAAGCTGGCATTTGCCTTGAAGGAATTTTCCGGATCTAGTGAACTTGAGAATTGATATGTTTGGAGCCTTATGAGGTTTTGTGGGCCGGAGACTGAACCCAGGTCTGCCCAAGGTGGACAGTCAACTAGGAGACGTCCCTTAACATTAGAACCTCCCAGAGCCGTACTCTCTGTGTAAGGAGCGACTAGAAATACACCCAACCTCTTCCCCAGATTTGGGGAGCAGTTAATAGCCACAAAGAAAATTGCTTATCTTGAATCTTGGCACTGGAGCAAGGCAGGGAAAGATGTCTCCTGAGAACTACAAGCCAGGCTTCTGTATATTTGTAGCCTGAATTTATTCTGCATGGGTGACCTGGAAAAAACAGGCAGAAAATTTAGATTAAGGAGACCCCAGACTGGATGACTAATAGGCGCCCAAAGGAGCCAACAAAAATCTTCTGGGAAAGAATTCATCTTTTCCCTCAGCCTCAAAGAATTTCCAGCAATTTCTAAGGAAGATGAGAAGCTCACAGTTAAAAATCACCACAGATATAAGGAAGGAAGGCACCAAGAGCAAGAGCCTGCAGAAGTGACAGACAGCAGAGGCAGCCTCAGAGACGGCTGGTTCGGGAATTATCAAACAGAATATAACTGTTTTTCGATAAATGGAAAAGAATCTTTAAAACATGACTAAAGGAGAAGCAGATTTGTTAAAGAATAAAACAGAACTTCTAGAAAATGAAAGTCTGGAAATAAAATAGAAATTATAGACAATGAATACATTTAACAGCAGATCATACACCACACAAAGAGAGACTTTGTGATCTGGAGGGCAGAACTGGAGAAATTACCCACCATGCAGCCCAGAGAGACCACGAGATAAAGAAAATGTGCAAGAGATGGAAAGCCATAGAGGATGGAGTGAAAGGTCCTAGATATATCTAAGCAGAGTTTCAAAAGGTAAGGAAAGAGGAAATGGCACAGAGGCGATTTGAAGACACAATAGCTGAGAATGTCCCAGAACTCATGACTGACACCATGCCACAGATTCAGAATTGGAGCTGAGTTGTGAAGCTGGAGAGGGTGGAATCTGGATGCTCAGAGATGAGGTGTGTGAGAAGCAGCACAACCTCAGAGTATGCTGATGGGACCACCGCCCTGGGAGCCAGCCTCCTGTGACTGACAGAAGGTTCAGAGCCTTGAAGGGGCTTCGAGGAGAATCTGAAGCACAGAGTTCACCCTCCTTCCTGGTGGAGAATCAATGGGATGGAATAGCAAGACCAACATGGTACTTCTGTTTCGTCGTTTGGGGGCAATATCCTTCCAAGAAAGGGAGAGAAGAGATAGCATGTACCCGTTGTATGGATTAGGGAACTGAAGCACAAGGAACAGAGTTTTAAAAAGAAATGAAGTGGCAGCCCCGGGATCAGAGCGCTTTCTCTTGATCCCTGGGCAGGCACCTCTGGGTGACTAACACAGACCCCTGGTTCACTGTGTGCTTGGCACGTCAGCCTCAGTGATGGATGGAGCCACTGGCATCATTGTCAGCCCTGATGAGACTTTCAAAGGGAAAAGCAAACCACAAAAGAACGTTGTGCAACAGTCTCTCCTGGGCCCTTCCCCACAAAAAAGTCCTCATTATCCATGACTGTCTATACCTGATGACTTAGACCCGTCCAAGGCAGTGTTGTGACATCTATGTGAGTCATGTGCACATGAGTAAATCCAGGCATAACAACTGTCACTGGGAATTGAAAATGAGTCTGACACATATCATTCTACGTGCAACGTGGTGGAATAGCAGACAAGCTCAGCAGTGCTGAGCCGTGTGGGTGTGTCTGGTTCTTACCCCAACCCCATCTCGACCTTCTCCTCTGTCATTCCAAGATGATTCCATCTGGAGAGCAGGAGACAGTGTTGGCAGTGGTCATGTTCTCCAGCTCACAGGAACTCCAATTCCAGGCCTGGGACTGTCGCAAGTGACTTAACATCTCTGAGCCCCACTTTTCTCAACCGTACAATGGGCTCTGTACTACCTCCTGGAATTAAATGCGACTACATATGTTTTGGCACCTTTATCAATGGATGGTAAATGTTATTATCAGATTATTTCTGGCATTCCCATATTATGATTGACTTAAACAGCCAAAGGATTCTATTTGCCTATAATTAAGCATGGTTGTTTTTGACTTAAGGTTTTGAAGGAGGACTTAGAAAATTATTGTAAAATTTCAAAATGAAATAGCAAGAATTTTAAAAGAAAGAGTAAAAATGTCTAAGAGGAAAGAGTAAGAGAATTAGAGGTTTCACTTTTTTTAGATTCATACTTAGTGATTCTCAGCTGGGACAGCCTAACCTTTTTCTGGGTCTCGAAGACATACTTCCTATTTTGCCACATTCTGGATTTTCCTACTCCACTGTGCAAACTTTGGCTCCGGCGGTTGAGAGTGGAGGTGATGGGACCCTGGCACAAAGAGGTGATGTTTATAGGTGTGCGTATTAGAGAATCAACAGTGTGGTTAGACAGATGGCTGGACCTGGAGTGTGTCTGAATGTAATGGATGGGACCCCAGTGCCACAGCCGTGATTACTGACAATTCAAAAGGGTGCCATAGACCAAATAGTGTTGGGAAATTCCAGTTTACATGTTTGAAGAGCAGACACAGTGGGTGGTCCAAAGGGATCCAGCAAGAAGATGACAGTAGGAAAAGAAGGAAAGGAAAAATTAGATTCAATAAAAGGGAAAAAAATTCCAAATGGTGAGTCCGTTCTGTTTGGCTGCAGTAGAACTCCTCTGGGGAACACTGTGGAACTTGAGTCATTTAAACCTTGGCTGGGAAAAGTCGTGGAGGATGTACAATAGACAGAGCTGGAGTCTGGAATAGTCTGGTGGTGGGAGCAGGAGACCCATAGGTGATTTTAATCGGCGTTGTTCTCATTCACCAGATGTGCCCCCTGCTGTCCATCTGCTGAGGGGCTGACCCGCGCCAAGGTGATGGGCCGTGCCTGGACACGTGTGAATGGATGTGTGTGTAAAGGGACGTGTTTTCCAAGTCATCATTGCCTCGTTTCCTCAGACCGACTGGGATGTTTGGAAAGTTAGCATGTTCCTTCTCATAATAAATTTCACATTTCTTGCAGAGAGTTTGTTTTACGGAAAAAAAAAAAAAATAGAAGCAAGGGAAGGATATTCCATCTGAGTTTGCAGGAAATAATCTTTTTAATTAGAAGGCTGTAACACATTTCAGATTTTCCAGTGGTGCTTAAGTTCACTGCCGTCCATGTATGTGTGTTTTTTGTAAAAGCACACCACTATTAATTATTTGTTTTTCCTAGAAAGTACTAGGGGAGGTGTGATTTCTGTGGAATTAGACCATTTTGTGTGATCCATGTGATCAATACTTGGTTAAATGGCATGTTCTGTGGGATTTGGTTTGTAAAGTTATTTGAAGCCAGGCACCATCACTACAAACAGTATAAACCAAGATTTCACATTGGGTATCATCCATATCTAGCACAATGCTGGGTAAACAGAGAGCGCTCAATGATTGCATGTTGACTAATTGATTTGGTAAGTTGCCCAAATTAATAACTCTTCCAGGGTCTCTGCAGGGAGCAAACCAATGAGTAATTAAATCCAAGAAACTTTTTCAAAACCAGGTTGGTTTTCATTTCAGAAACACACAGGAATCCAAGATGAGGGAGAAAACAAACTGGACTTTACATTAAGAGACCCGGGTTTGAACGCCGGCCTTCTCGGGACTCGTGAAAGGACCTAAGCAATATCCCACCAGCCTACCCCACCTCGGTTTCTGAATCTTTGACATCGGGGAGTTCTCTCTGGTGCTTTCTGCCCAGTTCCCCAGAATGGTGCAAAGGCCTTAACCCCGTCCAGCAACATCCAGGGCACAGCGGCCCAGTGTCATCCTGCCTGCAGCTGCCCGGGAGTCAATGATGGGGACAACTGCTGCTATTTTGAGGAAAGACAAAATGAGATTATTCTCACAAGCTAGTAGACAGGTTATCCAGGGAGTTTTGTCAACGCAGCAGAGCAAAGAGAAATCAAGAACAAGAGCACCTGGATTCTGGTGCTAGTTCTGTTTTGACCTGACTTGCTCTGTGATCTTTGACAAGTCTTTCAACATGTGCCTGGACCACATGTTATACAAACATATAGGGGCATTACCACAGTTACTCCTAGCAGTCATGCCTTAAGGGTATGTCTGTGTGTCTGCTTGTTTGTTTGTTTCGCTACCCTCAGGGACCTTGTTCCCCAAAGGATTTAAGACAGCTTAAAAATGAAGTAACACCCTGAAGAAAACCCCCCAAACCAGACCCCGTTCTCTGGCTCTCTCTCAATTTTTTTTTTTTTTTTGGACATCCTTATCAACATTTATTTACTTTTTTAAAAGAAATATCTTAGTGAGGTCACTGTGGCTTATAAGATTGTGTGAATTTCAGGTGTGCATCATTATATTTCAGCTTCTGTATGAACTGCATTGTGTTCACCACCAATAGCCTAGTTTGTATCTGTCACCATACAAAGGTGCCCCTTTACCCCTTTCACCCTCCCCTCAATGCGTTCTCAGTTCCTTTCTGGCTGTGAGATGCTGCAAACAAGACAAAAAGAAGAAAAGATAGGCTCACTGCCTTCAGGTCTTCCCACCCAGTGAGGAGGCAGGCTCAACCACTGCAAATACCAGAAGACCACAGGCAATTTAATGTTAGATGGGATGGGGCGTTTAAAGACAGGCACACCCATAGGATCTACGGCCCCAGACAGGGTAGTAGAAAAGACGTTTCTTCAGCTGCTCTGGGAGGATGGTGCTATGGACCCAATGTTTGTGTCCTCCCCAAATTCTTATGTTGAAGCCAAATCCCCAATGAGATGATGTTAGGAGGTGGGGCCATTGGCAGGTGACTAGGTCGTGAAGGTGGAGCCCTTGTGAACGGTATCAGTGCCCTTACAAGAAGAGAGATGATCTCTCTCTCTGCCTTGTGAGGATTCAAGGAGAAGATGGCCATTTGCAGGCCAGGGCTTACTACAACACCGGATCTGCCGGCACCCTGATCTTGGACTGCCCGGCCTCCAGAACTGTGAGAAATAAATGCTTGTTGTTTAAGCTATCTAGTCCACGGCATCTTGTTGTAGCAGCCCAAAATGACTAACACAGATGGTGTAATAGTCACAATTCTTAGTCGCAAACAACTGAATCCATTCTTGTTCATTTAAAGAAAAAAAAAAGGAGTTTAATCAAGGCTATTAGAGAGCCCACAAATGTCGAGGAGAGCCAGACTCTGAAGCCATTAGCCATAGAGTGCCCAACCACACAAAGGAGTTTCTTAGAGAAGACTCCCCAGCCACTTGGCACCTAGGGCCCTCTACACTGGAAACCAGAAGGTCTATATGCTCTGGAACCAAGGGTCTCTGCTACCCCCTTGTGGTTTCCTTCATGGGGAAGCCCCTCAAACCCAATTCTCATGTGGACACGTCATACACAATACTTGGCACTGAAGTCTAAAGAGACGAGTTTTCTAGCAACTCCCTTCATGAGGAGGGATTTGTAATTAGAGAGATATCCATACTGTAGGGAGTGTATTCAGAGATATGGCCTGAGGTGACAAATGTCCCCCCAAAGATGGGTAGAGTGGAATAGGCAGAGGATGGAGGGGAGGAGCTGTTTCAGGAGAGGGGAGCAGCATGAGGGAGGGGCCAGGGTAGGAAAGAATGTGAAGACAGGACATCCCACCCCAACCGGTGCAGAAAGCGAGCTGAGTGGCTGAGGACACAGCTGAGGGGAGCCAGGCTGATGAGCCCCGAGCCCTGCATCTTGAGATCCCTGTCGCCTGGCTGTCTGCGCCCCTTCCTCCTGGCTCGCGCCAGTCCTGCTCAGCCGTTTGGAAGCCACTGTTTTTCCCAGAGCTGGCGTTTCACAGTTGGCAAGGAGCACCCTGCCTTCTCTCAACAGCCGTCCGTCTTCTTGTCTTCCCCTTTCCAACAGGGTGAATACATTTCTCTTCTGCACTGCGTGCCAACATACCTCGAATTTGCTGGCACCAGGCACTTTTCATGTGTTGGTTTTGGAACCCTTTAGCAGTTTGTCCGATCTCTCTTCCATCTGGGCTAGAAACATGCCAACCAGGATTTCTCTGGATTTTTTTCTTAACCCTGGGCTGCAACCCAAGGGAGTGTGCATGCAGACCCCCTGGGTCTCAAACTCCATCACCACCTCACACCGGCCTCCCCCTCGACCTCTCGCTGGGCAGCATGGCAGTCAGTCCCTAGGTGACTCCTAACTTGTGGTGACCCCTCAAACTTAGCGCTCAGAGGCTAGGTTATTACAAAGGGACATTTGAGCTTCCACTGGAAATTGGTAATATATATTCTTGGCAGCAGGAAGGACAGGCTGTGAAAATTCTTTCAGTGTTGGACTTCTTTTAAGGAGCGGAGTTTGGTTTTAGCATACTCACAGGCAGCGGAAGTTGGCTGTGAAATGGGAAAACCAGGCTAGAGTTGGAGACGTGTGAGGGTGGCAGGTGGAACCCATAGCCATGTGTCCGGAGAACATTGGTGCCTGCCACCTGGTAGGTGCTCAATAATTATCTGCCGCCTAGAGGACTGCATAAAATGTAGAAGCAAGCAACACGTGATAACGTTTTGACTTCACTTGTCAACCCTAGAGTCCCTTAATCTTCGGGGCCATATTACCCCTCCTCTCTCCTCTTCTGCAACAGCTGGAATTCCTGCCCCCGATATCTCCCACCAGGCTCCTGCCCAGCTTGCTCTCAGGTTCTCTGGCCTCCAGACCCAGGCCTCTCCAGTCCACTCTGCCTACCACAGCCACAGTTTATTTTCTAAAAACAAACTTGCTAAATGTGGGATCCTGGATTGGACCCTGGAAGAGAAAAAGGACATTAGTAGAAAAATTGGGGAAATCCGAATACCATCTGAAGTCTAGTTCATAGAAACATATCAATGTTAATCTTGTGGTGTTGACAAATGTACCATGTGTACGTAAGATGTAACGATAGAGGAAACTGGGTGGAGGATATACTGAATTCTCTGTACTATCTTTGCAACTTTTCTCTGAATCTAAAATTATTCTTACAACAAAGAATTATTTAAAAGAAAAAAAAAGCAAATCTGGCCATATCCCTCTCCTGCTTAAAACTAGGCTGACCAACCATGCCGGTCTGCCCAGGATGGAGGGGTTTCCCGGGAGGCAGGACTTCCACTGTTAAAACCAAGACAGGCCCTGGGGTAATTTGGACAGTCGGTCACCCTAAACCCTCAAATGGCTCCCCATCAGGTACAGATGAGGTCCACACTCCTTGGGCTGGCTTAACAAGGCCTTCCGTGGCCTGCGCCCCACCTGTGCCACTAGCCGCAGAGCACACTGTGATTCGCACCCTGCCTGCCACGCTGGACTCTGCTGTGTGCACTCCCCACAGCGCCCAGAGGCCCCTCCACCTGTGCCTTCGCTCGTGCTATTTCGTCAGCCCGGAGGGCCTCCTCATCCCCCTGGACAACACACATAGTGCTCCTACATCGGGTGCAGCTCCTGAAAAAGACCTTTCTCTACCCAAAGGAGTTGAAAACTTACGTCCACACAAAAACCTGCACACGGATGTTTATGGCAGCTTTACTCATAACTGCCAAAACTTGGAAGCAACCAAGATGTCCTTCAGTGAATGGATAAATAAGCGGTGGGACATCCAGACAATGGAATATTATTCACCACTAGAAAGAAATGAGCTCTCGAGCCATGAAAAGACATGGAGGAAACTTAAATACATATTACCAAGTGAAAGAAGCCCGTCTGAAAAGGCTGCACACTGTATCATTCTCACCATATGACATTCTGGAAAAGGCAGAACTATGGGGGCAGTAAAAAATCAGTAATTGTTGACGGTTGGGGTAGGGGAGGGATGACTAGGCAGAGCATAGAGGATTTTGAGGGCAGTGAAACTATTCTGTGATATTACAATGGAGGACGCATGTCATTATACATTTGTCAAAACCTGTAGAATGTCCAACCCCAAGAGTGAGCCCTATTGTAGAATCTGGGCTTTGGGTGATTATCTGTGTTAACACAGGTCCATCGAATGTAAACAATGTCCCACTCTGGTGCGGGATGTTGACAATGGGGAAGCTGTGCATGTGTGGACAGGTGACATACACAGAAAATCTCTGTACCTTCCCCTCAATTTCTCTGTGAGCCAAAACTGCTCTAGAAAATAAAGTCTATTTTTAAAAAAAGAACAAAAAGTCTTTCTCAACACATCTGTCTGCTTCCTGCGGTAGAATCGCCCTCCCTCGCCCGGTTCCTCCGCCCCCACACCCATCTGTGGAGCCCCTGTACAATGTTTTCAACCTCCTGGTGTCCGTGCCTGTTTGCTCCTGCTCCACCAGGAGTCAGAGGGCAGGGACCACGTCACGTTCATTCCTACACCCCCAGAGCCCAGAGCACTTTTTGGTTCCTTGTGATGTAACATGTTTGTTGCATGAGTCAGTGTTATTGATTATCTACCATGTGTCAAAGGCCCCTCTCCTCCCTCCTGAATGTTTGTGTTCTCCATCTCTGGTGCTTTATTCCAAGTTAAAAGAAATTTTCTCCTGCTCTGATGTCCTAGGTAGTTATTGCCATATTCCCTTGTCACAATGCAGGGGGACGCCCCTATACAGATAGCTCATTTGTGACTCCCTGCCCTCTGGCCTGTGTTCATCGGCAGCCCTGTTGGGTACAGCTCACCCTGTCCTCCCTGGGTTCTGGGCCGTGGTCCTGACCTCCCAGTTCACTCCCCGTCTGCCTCTGCCTCACTCTCTGAGCTGTCTTCCCATCTATGGCCTCCCCTTACCGTTGAGCTTGGGCAAGAGTTCCTCATGCTGGCCTTTCCCTTTTCTCCTTGACCACGGCTCACAGTCTTCCCCAGCCTTCTGCTGCCCCGGGGTCAACATCCTCCCCATGCAAGACTGATCTGCTTACCATGGCCCCATAAGCAGGCTCCTCTGGGAGCAGGACCCAGGAGCTCGGCCCCCAGGCTGCTGTCACCAAGGACTCCACTGGCTCCTACCTTAGCAAAGCAGGCCCATTTCCAGGCGGTTTCCTCCTCAACATCTCCACAGGATTGGACAGTGTGGGCCGCTCTCCTGGCCTACTTCTGTGACAAGGGCCACCGTGGAGCAGTAGGTGAGAGGGACTTCTGTGACTTTTACCAAGGAGTATCTTCAGTGCTGGCGCTCTGCTCTGGGACAGAACAAGGACCACTTCCATCTCACAAGGCAACCCAGCTCTATGGACAGACAGTAAACCTAGAAAAGAGCCCCAGCCTGCCCCAGAAATTCTCGTTCATTATTAGTTTGACTTCTCAGAAGGCATCAATATTCAATGTGTACATACCCTTGAACACTTGCACCCAGCAATTCCAATTCTGGTATTCTACTCTGTCGAAGTACTCACATGTATACCTCAAGATGGATGTACCAGGATATTCTTGTATAGTGAAATGGTGGGAATAATCTACATGTCCATCAATAAGGAAATAGTTATATAAATCGAGGTAAATTCATGCAATGGAATACTGGGCAGCCATTAAACAATGAGGTGGATCTACACGTGTTAACAGGAAGAGATCTCCAACACATAATCCACATCAGGGGCCAGCAAACTAAGTCCCATAAGTCAACCAACTCCCCTGCCTGTGTTTGTACTGTCCACAGGCTAAGAATGGTTTTTACAGTTTTAAATGGTTGAAATAAAATCAAAAGGAGAGTGATATTTTGTGATACATGAAAATTATATGAAATTCAAATTTCCGGATCCATAAATAAAGTTTTATTGGAACGCAGCAATGCCCATTCATTGACATACTGTTTATGGCTGATTTCCCAGATACAACGGGAGAGTTGAGTAGATGTGACAGAGACTATAATGTTCCCAAAGCCAAAAATATTATCTGGCTTTTTTTTTTTAAAGCTTTTATTCTTTTCCTTTTTCTCCCCAAAGCCCCCCGGTACATAGTTGTATATTTTTCGTTGTGGGTCCTTCTAGTTGTGGCATGTGGGACGCTGCCTCAGCGTGGTTTGATGAGCAGTGCCATGTCCGCACCCAGGATTCGAACCAACGAAACACTGGGCTGCCTGCAGTGGAGTGCGCGAACTTAACCACTCGGCCATGGGGCCAGCCCCTAGTATCTGGCCTTTTAAGGTTTGCTGACCTTAATCCAAGTAGTAAAAGGCAAATCATATATATTACATACATAAATCACATACATATATTCACTGTTCCTTTCATGGAATACTCTCATAAAAATTGTATACATATATGCTCACACATACACATATATATGTATTTAGGTATAAATTAATAAAAAAAAGACGTGGAGGATACACCCTATACTGTTAACAACCGTTCCCTATGAGAGAAGAGCAGGATTGGAGAAACAAGGATGGATAAAGGGAGGTGATACGTTTTATTACTTCAACTATGTTTCTTTCATTTTATACTGAATATATGTATATGTATATATACAGTGGATTCTTGTGATTTGCAGTAGTTATGTTCTGTGTGGTTGCCATGAACACTGAGATAGAGAACCTGACCCATGGTTTCTGGAGAACACAAGGCTAGATTCCTGTGAGCCTCTGGGCACAACATTTTCATCAACCAGTCAACATATGACCTTGTTTTCTGTGTGTTTCTGTCTAAAGAACCTTACTTAGTGTAGATCACTGATCCGTTGACATTGAACTCACAGCCGACAGCTCTGTAACTCACACCTGAACGAAGCTCATCTAGCACACGTGTATTTTTTCTGTAAGACACGTCACAGCCTTCTTTGGCTTAGGAACACTAGACAGCTTTTCAACACTACGCTTGGGGGCCATTTGAAACAACAAAATCACCAACAAAAAACACAAAAATGCAAAAAACGTGGCACTAAATAGATGGGGAAAAGGACAGTGCTTACAGTGTGAGAGCTGAAACCAGCGTCACCTCGTTTGACCTCATCTGTGAGTGTGCCCATTGGGTGACTCAGATTTTTTTGCCACTCTGCCCACGTCTACAAATGGCTACAAAAGCACCATGTGTATTGATTTGTGGGTTACAAACAAATTTTAGTGAGTAGACAAATTCATACATACGGAATTGGTGAATAATGAGGATTGAATGCGTATATACACTCACATTGTTTTTGTCCTTAAACAGTCAATAAAAAATACATTTGATGTTTGCCCTTGACCACAGAGCCGTCCCCGAAGTCTATCTTTCAGGCTGCATGCAGAGGGTCTTGAACCATGCTTCTGATGGGTAGATGTTCATTTTTACGTAAGTGAGCCAACCTCCTGCCAGGACCCGGACTAGGGCAGAGACGCACAAAGCAGAGAACATGTGAAGACTTCCTCACGGCTGTTTCCTATTGGTGAAGGGTTGACTTCTTGGGTATCTATGAACAGATGCTCCCTGGGGACTGGCAAAGCCACATGGCCATCTTCGAGGCATGAGAATGCTGGCAACACACAGTCAGGCCAGCCAGTGGCGTGTGGCGAAGAGTTTGCCTCTTCTCACCCTGCCTTCCATTTCTTCATTCACTCATTTATTCGTACCATTCATGTATTCACCCCATTCATTCACGCAGTCGACGTCTCCATGCTCTCCTTGCATTCACTCCACAAACCTTTGTCCAGGGCAGAGCTGAAAGGCACAGCATCTTGTTCTGTTTTGCTCTTGCCTCCCTTGGCACCCCAGCCTTCAGGACCAATTTGGAGTGATAACTACTGTTTGATCAGCATGGGAACAAATTCCTCAGTGGACACCCTGGTTGGCCATCTCACAAGCATCCCCTGGCAATGAAGGGAGTAGTACAAATGAGATCCTGGATGGGGATGTTGTGAGCCCCCAACTCTCCTACTCCAGCTTCCTTACCTCCTCCCAGAGCTGCCACTCCAGTGGGACCACCGCAGCCAGGCATGGCTCCAGGGGAAGGATGCTGAAGAGCGCAGGGGAGAAAGGGGCCTGGGGAGTGCTGGAGAAAGGGTGCACGATTCAAGCAGTATTGCTTCCAGGTGGAAAAGCCACTTTAAACTCTTCTCCTAAAATGAAAAATTGTAAATTCAGTGCCACATATGGCACTAAATTTTAGATATATTCTTCTGTTGTCTAACGGGCTTTCCATCTTTGGTTCGTCTTTCCACTGACCTTGTTAGAATCCTGTGAGTAGAACTGTGTCCTCCTGCCTCACCAGAAGAGCCAAAAGGGACAGAACCAGTCAACAGGTGCAAGTCAGGATGGAGTTGAAGGCACTAAAACAGCAAGGAGAGACATGTGCAGGCCTACAGCGAATGAACCCTCAGCCTGGCCTGAAGATATGGAAGGAGTACTCAGACCACCAGGGTTAGGGATGTGAGGTCCAGTCCTCAGAGAGCGCTGGACACCAGCCCCCAAGCCGGGGCTCCTGCAAAGCTCTGTTGCCATCTTGTGGTGAGCAGAGGTGGGCCTCGGAGCTGTCACTGGCTTCTCCAGGCTCTTGTCAAGTAACAAGCTCCCGGGGGCTTACACATGTTCCTGGAAAGGCAGCCCTTCCCTAGGGCTTTGGCTACCCGACACCTCCGCTGGAGACGGGGCCCTGGACCAGGCTCCACCGGAGACCAGCCGGACGGCTGGAGAAGACTCCTCTCTGGGCCCCAGTCCCTCCTCTGTAAACTCCTGATGGTCCTGCCATCACAAGCCCCTAAGGTCCCTTCCAGTTCTCGCATGCCGTTTATGTAGCCGCGTTTTGTCCAAGGCACCATGAGGGACCAGAAAGCTATAGGAGCTGCTTTTCCCCTCAAAGCACTTGGATTATGTCGGGGTTGCTGAGAGACTGCTCTTGGTAAGGAGGGAAGAGGAAAACGTCTTCTTCGTGCCTGCCCTCCACGCCCAAAGGTGGAACACCTTCTCTCCATGTGCGGTGGCCAGAGGGTCAGAGCAGATAAGATCTGGGGGAGGACATGGAGGGAGTGTGTGCATGTGCATGCATGTGTGTGTGCGTGTTTCAGCATCTGTTCCCATCTGAGAAGAGACAAGACCTGGAGGAACAGGGAGGAGTACAGAGGAGCTCCTGGCCTGCTGGCATCTGGGGAAACGGAAATGCTGGCCTTTCTTCCATGAAAATCAAGGCAGGACCTGGGGAAATGCTCCATTCCACTTCCCAGGGGCTGCCCTCAGGACTGGAAGCTGCAGCCTTCGTGGCCATTATCTCAGCTTCAGGTAAGACTTGCATTGCCTGTGACAGCAGTGACAGAGTGCTGTACTGCAGGCCGTGGAAGACCACGTGTGTCCTTCCGGCCCCCAGCAGACGGCTCCTCGCTCCCTCTGTCCACTCTAGAACACCCAGCCTTGCTCCTTCCCACTCCGCTCTAGAACGCCCCTCTTTGCTCCGTCCGATTCCACTCTAGAATACCCCCCTCACTCCCTCCGTCTCCATTCTAGAACCCACCCACCCCCACTGTCTCCACTCTAGAATACCTCTCTTTGCTCCCTCTGTCTCCAGCACTGCTCTGTGCTGGGACCTAGCTGGCAGGTTCCACCTCAGTCCTGGTCCACACCAACTCAGGCTCACAGCCAGGCCTTATCTCCGAGATGTCCCTGCCCAGCTGCGCCAGAGCTCGTGGAGAGAAGTGGGCTCCTACTCGTGAGCCCAGTGCTGCTGTGATTTAGATCCAGGAGGCCCAGCCCCTAATATGTTAAGTGGGGCAGTGATTGACAGAAAAGTTCGTTTTTCTTACTTTGAGCAGGAAATGTTGCTGACCAGCCAGGGTTGGGGCAGAATGGGGAGCCAGGGAGAGAGTACCGGGGGGCTGGAGTACTAGTACTCCACTACCCAATCTGGGTAGTCTGGCAGGTCTCTAGGAGCACTGGAATTAATACATGAAACTTCTATACCCTTGGCAAAGGATGGTAAATCAGTATTAGTGTGTCCATTTTACAGGGGAGAAAGCTGAGGTTTGAAGTTCATGTGTGAAGTTCACGGCTTCAGTAGTAATATAGTTTATATACATGGATATCATACTTTACATCATATATATGTATATATACACGCTGTTTACCTCGATTTCACAGTTTCACTTTTCCTTCATCTTTCTTGATCCCCAGTGGCTCTGTGAGAAAGGCCAGACAGACAGTCTCAGCCCACGGCAGAGTCTGCCAGAACACGGCTCCTACATTTCTGGCTGGGACACTGCTGGTTGCTTAACTGTTTTCCTTCCCAACTCACCCTCCCCCTGCCTTCCTTACAGAGTCCAATTAAGGCCACTGCCCCACCTCCTGTCATGCCTGTGTCTCTGAGGAATCTGATCCCAGTAGTTAGAGTGACTCAAATCTGCTTGCTTGTGTTGGGTTCAGAACCCTGGATTAGGCCAATCAGCCTAGGATGTCAGCTGACTGGCTGCTATTAATCCAGTTGGTGGCTTAATTCGACCAGTTCAGACCGAAGGGGAAAAGGTTTCCTATCTTTCCCTGGGACATGACTGAAGAAGCAAATGCCAGAGCTGCTGTTGGTAGCCATCTTGCAGCCATGATAGAAGTCATCCTAAGGAAAATAATTTGAAGAGGTCAGAGCAGGCAGGATTACAGGAAACAGAGTTAGCACCCTGATCATACCCTACCTGAAGCCCTGACTCTGGACTACTTGTTAGATCATATAGCAAACTTCTTATTGTTTAAGTCAGTTTGCATTGACTTTTCCTTGTATCCAAAAGCATCCTAATGGGCATGTCTGGACAGACACATTTTCTTCCACTTCTGCTGTTAGACTTCTCCTTGCCTTCCTCTGGCCCCTGTCAGAGCCAAGTCAGCACACATCGAAAGGGCCAGGGCAGACTAAATGCGTCTTCTGGACACCACAAATGTCTTTGTGGTATCTTAAGACTTTAAAAACTGTACAGGGAGCTGTGGCCTCGCTCAGTCCTGCTTCCCATTAGGATAAACACATCCCTGAATGTAGCGACCCATGCGCGGCTCCAGAAATAGCCTACCCACCAGAGAAAATGCACTTTATTTGACAGGCTTCCACAGCCATATCATTATCATATAATCTCTTTTATCCACCCTTTTCCCCTGCCTGGAACTCAAATTGCATCTTTAAAACGCTGAAATTGCAGCTTGGTGATCTTCAGTGAGGCCATACTTGACACTGAGCTGGGAAATCAATGTCAAAGGCCCAACTTCAGAGAAGTCTGGGTGAGGGGTCGGGGGGACGTTTTCCATCCAATTATTTTTCTGTGAAGAAAGAAGGGTTGAAAATACTTGACAAGAGATTAAACTTCAATATCCAAAAGTCCAGCTTCCAACTTCCGAATCAATGACGTCAACCCCACAGACCTCGCCAGAGCACCTGTGTGTGACTTTCCACCCTCGTTCCTCAGTGGTGACTCTTAATTCCGTCCCCCTTCTCACAGGGCCTGCACAGCCCTGCATGGGTGTAGACGCTGCAGGGGTGCAGGAGAAATCAGGCAAGATGCAAAGAGGCAACCCCAGGAATGAATAATGATGGCATCTAAAATCGCTGGCTAGTAAGGGAGAGCGTGAGAACTATTCCCGTGGCGGCTGCTCAGGGCGGTCAGACAGTATCGGAGTAACACTAAGGAAGGTCTCTGGAGGAAAGAGGGAGTGTGCACACAGGAGCGTGGAGAGCTGAAGACGTCTGGGCTAGCTACTTTGGAGATGGGTGAACTCTGTTTACCCAGGACTGGCTCTGGACACAACGGAGGGGTCAGCGGGAGTTTGTCTCCCATGCCCAGCCGCCCACCTCTGGCCACAGTGCCCCTCCTAGGTGAAGCTTTCACTCTTTCCTCTTCCCCTTACTGCAAACCTGGACGTGAGTGACAGACTCCAGCTCCAAGGGTTGAAGGGCAGGCCAGGGAAGCACCAGGGTGTCGGAGGCTGGGGGCTTTCTAAAAGGGAATAAAGCCTTCCTCCCACCAAGTCCATTTCCAACCGCACACTGGAAGGCTTGGTGGAGCCCCTACTCCCTTGAGCACCCCTCCTGGACCAGCCGCCATGCTTACACGATCTCGTCACAGCCCCATAAGAACTGCATATGGCGAAGGTCCCAGTTTACAGATGAGAAAACTGAGGCTAAGACAGGGCAAGGCGCTTTCCCAGGATCACCCCGCTAGTAAAGTGGCCACTGGGATTCACATCTGGGCCTTTCTGCTGCTCAAGGCCTGGCTTGTTCCGCTATCTGCCCTGCTTGCCTGCTGAAGGAGGTGGGCTCTGACCTTCCTTAATGCCTCTTAAACTGCCCTGGGGAAGCAATCACAACTCCCCTTGTGGAGCCCACAGTATGCAGGATTGGGCAGGGGCTGGTAGTTACAGCCCTAAACATCAACCTTTTCTCTGCCTGCAAGTTGCTTCCCATCAATGCTGGGCAGCATTGGCTATGGCAGGAGAAACAGCTATTTGGAACTTTCTGGAAGCCCACTAAGTCCTCAAGTTCACAAGGGCTTGTTGGAGCACTACAGATGTCCACACTTGGTCTGCTGTCATTCTTTCTCTTCTAGGGTGTCCACTACCACTTTCTCATGCCTTCTGTCAGATCCAACATGTTCCTCTTCATCTCTGCAGAGCGCTCCTTGTCCTTTGCTTCCTGGGATCCTCCCCCTCCCGAGACACACACACACACACACACACACACACACATGCATGCACACACATGCATGCACACACATGCATGCACACACATACACATGCGTGCACTCACACAGACAAACAACAATCTGTTCCTCTTGAGACCAAAATATATGAGCTTATATAATCATATTTTCTTCTAGAGTTCTGGAGTATTACAAAAAAGATCATTATACACTTTGGGTTGAGGAAAATTTCAATCGTCAAAATGGAGTACCAGAGAAGCAGAGCAGATCTGTCTCTAATGAGGACGGTTGGGGAGAGGCGGCTGCTCTGCGGGCACACGTGTCCCGGGCGGCTCCGGGCGCCTGAGCGTGTGCCGAGAGATCGAGAAGCGCCACAGCCCCTCGTCCGGTCAGAATCGGGCAGCAGAAAGTCTGCATTTAATTGCAAATGTTGTAAAAATAATCACACAGAAGACCAAGCTAGCCTTGAAACTATGCGCCCTTGACTCCGTGCCTGAGTGGGGGACATCTTTCTACTGAAATGCTTATAAAGCTGTAAACTATAAGTCAAGATTTCTGCAAGAACACGTCTTCTCTCGTTAGGATGATTTTACTTCTGAGGGTGTTCCCAGGCTTTTCTGGGAAAAGATGATGGCGGGGGGTGGACCTGGGGACTTGTTGGGTGAAGGAGCGGGACAGGAAGGCCGCCTTAGACCTGTCTTAAAGACGTCTTTGTTTTTAATTATCCGTGTCTTGGGCTACAGCGGAATCAGCCTCTCTTTAGAGCTGCAACTCAGATAAAATGCTCTGCGTTGCGGCCTCTCTCTACCTCCCAGACGGCGGCCTTTCCCCATTTGAAGCTTATTTATTGCTTCTCAACCACCTTCCATGCCGATAAATGATTCTCCACGCTCAGCAAGGAAGACAGCCCAGTGGGATCTTATTTTATTTCCCTGAGTGCAGCTTGTCTTCCCACCTCCGTCCGGGGAGAATTTTGGGCTCCACAGTCTGCCCGCTCTCTCCCCTCCGAAGCAGCTCTGTGTCCTCAGCCAGGGAAAGGCCCCCAGAGGCCACTGTCACAGGGCTGCCTCCCAGCCTGCACGACGAGACTTTCAAAAGAGGGAAAAAACAAGCTTCTAGAAGCTTGCAAAGAAGGAGCTCAGTCTGAAATGCTTCCCTTCCAGCTCTTCCACCCCCCAGAACATCCAGGAGGTGGGCACCCCTGCTGGACTCCAACAGGCAGATTTAGCCTAAGTGGTTTGATGTGAACCCCACCCCCGGCTCCCCGCCCAGGTCCAAAATAAATTCACACCTCCTCATTTCTGTCCTATTAATCAGTCAGTCTGAGGAAAAACAAGCCAGCCGAGCTCAGCCAGTTGGAAAAGCCACAGAATACATGTTTTCAGATATTTTTAAATTAATTTTATTTCCTGCTCATATTTTAAATTTTGCTTCCATTACCAGATGCAACGGTGCTGTACCTCTTGTAAGGAAAACTGCAAATTCTATGGTCAGAATCCCC